>NW_010419329.1:0-5088 GCF_000710305.1 Buceros rhinoceros silvestris
AGTAGCTGTACATGGAAGAACTTGCTCCTTCAATGTCTCGCAAACAACATGCACACGCCCCAAAACACTGGTGTATGTTCTTCCCTGGGAGCTCCCGATGCCGTGGCCTTGGGAACATGGAGTTTTCACGGAGCTCTTACTGCTCAGGTCCTTGAGTGCTTAGAGGGGATTCCTGCCCTGGTGAACAGCTGGTGAGATGCCTCAGAAAACAGCATGTGAGTGTGAATCTCTGCTGTTCCCAGTGAATCTGTTGCATGTGCAGCCCTACCCAGCTGAGCAGGAAAGTACTGACGCTCTCCAGACTGTTTTAAGGCTTTGACTCACTTGATATAAACTCCACATGGATATCATGAACTGGAAAGAGCTCAGTGAAAAACCCCCGCTTTAATCATATCTCAGGGTCCTGTGACATCTCAACAGATCCTTGACAGCTTGTCAGTGAATGAAAAAGATGTGTGACACTAATGGGGACACAACAGTGGTTCAGCTGCATACCCGAATGCATCACCAGGAAATGCCTGGTGGGAGGTTCCCCATTAATCTAAAAAACCCCGAGTAATCAGTGTCCATCCCTGAGACTAAAAAAACCGCAATCCTTTTGATTTAATGCAGAAGCCTCGGTCCTGCCAGCTGAACTTGCTACTTTAAAATCAGTTTGCATACTCTTTGTCAAGCAAATTTGCATAATCTGTGTCACAACAAAAATTGCGAGTGTGTTGTATCAAAGAAGATTTGAAATGAATTTTTTAAATTGCAGATAAATCATAAACTTATTTTTGCAAACTGTATGAAAGCATATCGCAAACATAAAGAAGTCTGCTTAAAGGAGCAAATACACAGCCACAGAAGCTATTTCTGTGTCTGTGTAGATACACGGAAGCCCCATCAATCTGCAGAATACATCACAAGAAGGTTTTATAAGAAATAAGCAAATTATAAATTCCTAGAGACAGTTTTCTTCCCCAGATTATGCAAACATTATGTATGCTTCAAGTAAAGTTGCGTTTTATTAAACATGTATCTCACGATAAAATAGATGTAACATTTGAATAGCAATTTAGAATTTATATTATTCTTACCCTATAAAATAATATTGAAAAAATAAATTGAGCTAACACAAGTGTATTCAATATGCATGAAATTTCTATTTAGTCTGGAAAACGCCGAGCGACAGATAGTGGCCATTTTCCAGTGCTGTAATTACTGTGTCACCATTTGTAAAGCATTTATGTAAAGTACAATACCTCTGACTAACCACGTACAAACTCCCTGCATCTCGTTAAAAATCGCCTCATTGACTGCAAATCCTTTACGTGGTGCGGACACTGAGGAGCGCAATGTTCTCCATCACTATTTTTATTTTCTGTAATCAAGCACAATCCCTTCCGCAGGCGTTTTTAGACAGACTGGTGTATTACACACACTACCCTAATACTGTGATTTTTAAAAGCAGCGGACAATTATAAAAAAGGAATTATTCTTTATTAGTTCCCTCTCGCTACAAAGGCGGCTTGAGCGCTGGCACGGGCATGTCTGTACTGAAGGGTTCCTGCTCCTTTTTGCAGACGTGTGCATTGATTTTGGGGGAGATTCTGTTTCTCTGTTTGCTGGACTTCATGTTCCATCTTGGCAGTGATCCCTTTTCCATAGTGGCCACAAACGAGATAAATGCTAACCAGGTTAGGAGGTGACCAGTCAAAATAAAACTCCCTCTCTAGCGGGCATTCGGGTTCTCTGCTCTTCCCATTTCGCTCAGGCATCAACCGTCTCTCATTGATCCCTGAGATTCGGGATGTGGTCGTACACTAACTGCCGAGACAGGTGGCTTTCCCTTGCTGGTCTCTTTGTTGGCAGTGGCCTCTCTCCGGCACAGGAGCACACCGTGCGTCCGTGCCCTTTTCCAAGCTGCAAAGCACAGCACCGTGCGGCTGGGCGGCAGCTCTGCCAGCGGAGCACCTGCGAGGGCAGGGCTGAGTGCTGGGAGGAGCAGTCTGCAAGGTCAGAGAACCGGGGCACACTCCTGCTGCCCGTACTCTGGTCCCATACAGTCCCGTCAGCGTGGCATTAGTGAGCCTGAACTAGCTGATCTTAGCCCTCAGCGAGGCTTAACAGCTCGCGGTCACCGGTGTGGTTAGCCACGATATTGTCCGTTTGCGTTGGTGTGGAGCAGGGCAGAGGCAGCTCGCAGCTGTCTGCCCCTGCACGGCTCTGCCCTGCACCTGCAGAACAATCCGAGGTGTAATCTGTGCTCTCCTGGGTTAACGCACGGCTATCCTAAACGTGTTAGGCACAGACTGTGCTAACACTGCTGTCGCAGCACGTACGGCTGTTGTTCTGGGAAGGTGTTAAGATATTACGAGCTTAAGGAGATTTGTCCTGAAAGGAATTTAGAGCGAATTGCCCAGCATTAATGCCTCAAAACGCCCATCATCAAAGGCATGACTGCTAAACGCCCTGGCAGTGTGTGGTAGCGTAATAATTGATGAATCCGTGGGAAGCTCACACCTTTTTTCGTGACAGTGCTATGTTAATACTCCTTTTTAAAATCTTCATTATGCTAAAGGAGTGCACACATGTTGCTCAGTGCTAAGAAAACTAGTTGCTAGAGGTTGTAGATAAATTTAATTAGATTATTGCCTTTTTTTAGTCAGACACTTTTTAGAAAAAATACACAAACATGATGAAATTAAATAACTACAGATTAATAATAAGTGCACCAAGAGTGATGTTTTGTTTGGCTTATTTTTAACTTATTTATTAGAGCTGGAGACTTGAATACTACCACTGATCAAAACAAAAGTATCATTTCAAAATGGCCCATGAGAGTAATTTCCCAGAAATCCAAATTAGCAAAGCCTCAACATGAGGATCAGTCAGATACTTGTAATTTTATTTAGCTGTTCAACCAACCGGGTGTACAGTAAACCAGCTACGTGGCTGGAGTCATGCTTTGTGTTTTTTTGCCTCTTCAATCTAACAGCTTGTAAAATAATGTTAGGGGTAAATCTCAGGAAGTGGAGAGATGCATGTGGTTAGGGCTTTCCTGGGGGTTCAGTTTCGACAGGTTCTTGAGGGAGCACCTTATTTGATCTGTTGGGTGGAACCAGATGTGTGAGCGTGTGTGGATTAATGGCTCTGAGAACGGTTCTGGTTTGAATACTGTCTGAAGGCTTAGAGATAGGGGGTGGTGTATACTTCTGTTTAATTAAATAAAACACCTTCAAGCTGGCTATAATCAGAGCTTCAGACTAGCTCCTTTGAGTAGCTGGAGGTACGAAACACCCCTGGCATTTTTTAGATCTGCAGGGAAGTTCTAACTCAGTGTGGAAGGGTCCCCAAACGGTGGTACAAAGGGTTTGTATTCTCTCCAGCACCAGGTAAATGTGAATCCCCTAACCCCGTGATCCTGCCAAAACAACATTCTTCTTCTCCTGCTGACTGGTAACAATCCTGTGGAGAACTCCCACAGACATCATTTCTCATAATTTCTCATGGAAATCGGTGAGAAATACTAATAATAAGAAAAAAAGTTGCTAAATTCTCTTCAACTCCGAATCTTCCCTTTACTACAGCCAGTCAAAAAATGCCAGACTGTTAATGTGCCGAGATGTTAACATAGCTCTGTAGATCTGTCACCTTAGTTAACATCAGCTAAGTGCCTGCCTTTAGTATTTTCAGCTTTTGTATATGTATTTAAAAACTCACACAAGTTTTCAATACTGTAGTATATTAGCAAAAAAATTAATTGCTGTATGTAATGAAGAACATGCATTGGTATTATGTGCTCTGCTAAAATGAAATTATCTCCAACTTTAAGTAATATTTATTTTAAAATTTAAAACAGGCCATCTTTGAAGATGAACAGACATGGCCCCGCGCCAAAAGAACAATCAGATTTTTTGCTGCAGAATATATAGAAAATCATAACAAACTTAATTACCTGTGCCACTGCTAAAGGCCCTTCATATCTTGGCACTCTTGAGATTTTGCAGATTGTCTCACATCTTCCTGATTAATGATTCCGACTGAGAAATGAAGCATTCAGACTTACTGAAATTTAAAAAAAAAATAAATTATTCCATTTTAAAAGAAGGCAATGTGTGAATAGCCTCGACTTAAAACGGTGTAATGGCTTACAACGAGTGTTGAAACTTCATTTGCATTGTCTGTGCACAACATGGCACATAAATAGCAGCATAGTTTTAATTTTCTCAGATCTTTCATCTCTGCAGCCTTTCTTGGAGGTCAGCATCTCAGCATGAGATGATGATGTTAGTAGTAGTAATGTTATTAATATTATTACTATTTCTTTTTAGGTTTTTCTCACGGGAAATGTAGTGCAATGGTCCCCTTTCACTACCAAGAACATGTGCTCTTATTTTTATCTGAAATTATTGGAACCTTTGGCATACAAGTACGTCTTAAGATCTCAGAAGGCTCCAATCTACTTTTTCGCTGAGGGCTATTAGAGGAAAGCCCAGGTGCTGGAGCAGGTTGCCTGGGTAGGAGGAACCTCCTGCTCGGAGCTGAGGGAAGCAGACAGGACAACATTCGTTGCAGAGCGCATGAGCGTGGGGAGAGTAGCTGAACTTTTCAGAGGGAAAGGCTCTTTTTCTGGCTGCGCAATGTAAACCCAAACTTTTGCTTTCTGTTCTTTATTAACACTCTCTTAGTATTGCTTATGAGTATAAAAGTTAAATACTGAATTTCTGGCGGTGTCAGAAGCTGTCAGTGCCGTATGGTTCAGATATTGGCATTTTTTTAATAGGAAAGAGTGTGTTCAACATGGGCTTGGGGTGGGAATAGAACCACCAGTGTCCCTTTACTGCTCAGGCATCTACAGTGGTTCACACAGCTGGTTGTCCCCTCAAAACTCTGCTCCCGATTGTCACATCCCCCTTAGACGTCCTTCTCAGAGCTCTGTTTACCCCCGTACCACAGCTCTGCAGACAGCACCCACTGCCTTTCCTCCGGGTGTGCCAGGCTGGTGCTCCTCGGCCCGACTGGCTGGCGTTAGAAACTCTTTTCTGGAAGTGCCGAGACTGATCACTCGTAGAAACATATTTGATCACAATAACTCCCTTTGCA
>NW_010419329.1:5238-5870 GCF_000710305.1 Buceros rhinoceros silvestris
AGCACCATATTTGATCACAATAACTCCATTTGAACCTAATTCTTGGCTAATTCTTTGCAAGCCTTCAGCGCCAATCAGAAATAGCTTTCCGACATCCTCCAGACACCCTCGTCTCCCCTGGTTTGAGATATTCCAGTTTCTGAAGCTTGGCAGTGGGTAATCAGCAGAGGAGACCCCTCAGCCGCCCACCTCCAGAGCCAGCTCCACTGTTTCAGACCCAGCTGGCTCCAGCTGCAAGAACACTCGCCAAGGCCAAAGGCAGAGCACGGACAGAAGGGGCTGATTAGAGCAGGAGCTCTGAACTCCCCTGGACTTGGGCTTGCTGACAACGACAGTACTCAGGGTAATTTTCTTTCTATGTCAGTAATTTAAGCTGGGAAGAGAAATAACATCTCATTAGTGTTGGAAGAACACACGGTGCTAATCTTATCGCTGTGTGGCGCATGTGCCCAGCGCGTGGCTCGCAGGGAGGGCAAGGTCTATGCTTGGGCTTTGCCTTCCAAAGGCAGGAACCCATGGCAAATCTAAAGCAAACACACCGTTAGATCTCCCTCCTTTACAGTTAGGGCTATTCGTATGCTTAATTTTAGCTGATTTGTTGGATCTAGAGCAGATAAGAACAAGCTTTGTTC
>NW_010419329.1:6019-6454 GCF_000710305.1 Buceros rhinoceros silvestris
TGAGCTTTCTTTTACGTCATACCAGATTTTCACAGTGTTTCCTCCAGCTGCAGTGAGAGCATCACAGCTAATTTTCCCCACTGCCTGCCTGGATAGCTCCCTGCCTCTGGGGAGCAGTTGTATGCAAAGGACTGATTCTCACTTGCTCCAATCTGAGGTGGGAGAGGTGGCACACAGGGAGAGGGGGACCTTTTTTTGTGTGTGGTCTAAGGAAGCAGTCAGCCTCAGGCATTGGTTACTCTACTGCAAGTCTTGTATTCCAGCTGCTACCCAGTGTGATGCGGGACGTGGTGACCTTCCCCAGAAATCAGATTATCCTGCCAAATCCACTGCTTTTCTAATCAAACAGCATTCTGAGGAGCGCTTTTGCAGCTCTGCCCTTACCTGTGGCTGTGGCAGGGGGTTTCTGGGGTGGGGGGGGGGTGCCCACCCTGT
>NW_010419329.1:6547-31117 GCF_000710305.1 Buceros rhinoceros silvestris
GCGTGCTCACACATGTGTGCGCACGCACCCTCCACTGTTCTGCGTGTTTGCATTCATATGGCATCCCATTTAATCTCCTCCTTTCACTCATCCTCAGCATGTGCTTATCAGCTGAGTTAATGTCTGTTTGCTTTCCCAGCTGCGTGTTACAGGCTCGGATTACTCTAACTTTAAAAAGTAACACTTGTTTAATTAACAGGAGTTCCCAAACTGTCACTGGAGTGCCAGATGCAATGGCTGGAGACATCCTGCCCCTCGTTTCTTTTTTTCTCTCCTCTCTAAAACACCAACTGAGAAGAAAATCGGTAATAATAAACCTATGAAAGAACCAAAGAGTAGCCAAAGAGAAAAGCAGCATTGACAGGTATGTCAGCCCTGTAGAATGAGCTGCAGTGTATCAACCCCAAAATCCCCAGAAGTCCTCCCCGCTTCGTTTGCCATAATATTCATAAGTGTCAAGTGTCATATTTATATTGCCCTATTGTACTTGAAGTTGAGTTTTTAATATTAAGAAAACTATCATAAAACCTACTGCAATACTTAACATCGCTATGAAAGTGAAAAATGGGCTTTCCCGTAGAAGTAGATTCTCCGGTGGAGTTACGGCCCCAGTGAAGATGTACTCCAGTTCAGCATGCTCTAAGGTGTGCTCTTGGATAGCAGGCTGGTATTATACCCAGACACATTGTCTGCAGGCACTGGACACCGTCCTCTGGGTGTGCAGAAATTAGATAAGGAATAATTCTTTTGTATAGTGGTATCCCTTGTGTAGTCCTCTGTGCAATGCCATAGAATTAATTCAGCTTCTCTCCATAGAGCTTATCTTCTGTCCCAGCATTAGGGTGTGCTTCTCCCACGTTTTACCTGGGCAACGACTATTTTCTTACTTCATTGTGTTAGAAAGTCCAGCATTGGTAATTTACAGAGCAGCTATGATTCCAGAGTCAGCCCATAATTCCACGTGTACTTTTGCAGCATGAGGCTCCTGGACTGAATTGAACAGGAAGAATTAAATACAATGTGATGCGAAGGTGGTTCTACTGCCTGTGTCAGGGCACACCTTGGAGCACAGCTCCAAAGCTACAGCCCCTCTCCTTACAAGAGCTGCTGTACATAACTGGGATTATTTACAGTGGTGCTGACCTGAAATTCAAATACCAATTACTCATGAGACTGAAAGTTCTTGCTGTTTGTATCTTTCTAAATATAAATTACCAATTAACCTTTTCTTTGGGGGATTTGTGACCGCAGTTAAGGCCTGAATGGAAAGAGAAGAATCTCTGCTGCTTACTTCAACCTGAAAAACTCATTTCCCAGTGATGGAAATTTGATTCACCTTTCTCCTATTGGCAGAAAATATCTTTAGACCTTTGCTGGCATGGTTTGAAGTAGAGAAGCAATTAGCAATATATACCATCCTTCTTCAAAACTTTTTAAAGCAATTCTGTCTTACAGTTTTCTACCCTTATTCCAGCACCGATGGATTCTGCTCTCAGCCAGAGTTTGCTGCAGACTGTGGTATAACCACAGTTAGACCTGAAGTTATTGACTGTTTTGGGTTTCCATCAGAGACATTACCATGGATTACTATTCGTGGTGGATCACTGTCTTCTAAAGCTTCTTGCAGGCAGGACATCGGACATTGGGCTATTGCCACATGTATGTCCCTGTTTCCGGTTACTTGTATTCACTGGCATAATCACAAAGCTGAGGGACTGCATAGTGGTGTACTGAACATATAGCAGCCCCTCTGCTGCTTTACAACAGCTCTGTGCTGATAAACCAACACTGCAAAGTACTCACACCTTGTGCTTTTGGGTGCTTAAAATACAGAACCTTATTTTTGCTTTTTAGCTTTTCAGGCCCAGGTGACGCCAGCCCTTAAGTGCCTTGAGTAGCCTCACCTGGGACCCTCTCACATGCCAGCCAGCTGTGGGACCAGGGACTCCATTTAAGCTCCAGACTGGCCTTTCAGTAGTGGTTTGAGCTGTGTTGTAGCTATGCCTGCTTCTGGGGCAGTAGCTGAATGATTTGGATTTCCTGGTTTGATCCTTGGAGCCCTCGTTACCTTGTACTTTGCCTGATGATCACTGGCTCGTTGATGGGATGTGCTGCTGCCACCACCCTGCTCTGCTTGCCTGGCTCCAGTGCTGTGGGACCACGCCATAGGAGTGAGCTTGCTGCCCTCCACACAACTGCAAAGGGTAGGTGGAAGCTTCAGAAACATGCACTTACTCCAAAAAGCAATCCTGCTTCTCAGATGTGAGCAGTAATGAGGAAATAGAGTGTAACGTTTAGCGCTTTGTGGAGGAGAGAGCCCTGAGGTCTCTTTAATAGAAATATGTAAAACCAGTAAGGAATGGGGAACCTGGGGAAGAAGGCTGGTGTGTTCACATAGAGCATTTTGTTTTGCTGACTTCTAAATGTGCTGTTACAGCTCTGACTCTGCTGATGGTTTAGAACTATAGTTATCCTGAGGTTTGAGATGAAAGGTCATTTTGAACAGAAGGTGGTGTTTGGTTTTTTTAAGGCAAAAAAACTTCTCAAAGCGCTTGTGACCAGCACCACCACTTAATCAATTGTGTTTCGCTTTGCTTTTCAACAGACTTTGAGTGAGCCCTAGCTATTCCGCTTTCAATCTTTTTGAGCACTATATGCCTGTGGCACATTCTTTCATCGCAATGGATTTCAGTGGAGATGTACCTTGATCATGTGGTGCTCCCCATCAATCTAGCAGTTCTCCTGGTAGATGCTAAAGATGAGCTGAGTGTTGCAGTGGGTCATATATATGTAGGGAGGCTGACAGTAAACAATGACAGTCTCTCTTCTTGGTGCTACAAAGCAGCAAATGTTGTCAGTCTTTGCTCTATTATGTCTGAAAGGATCTTTGATTCATGTGTGTTCTGGATATTTGATACAAGATCCTTGGCCTGCTGCAGCTTAGGTGTGTGTCCCAGCCTTTCCCTTAAGGAGCATTTGGCAGCCCAGCTCTCCCAATATCTGCTGAGTAGGAGACTGTGGCCTCATGGCTGTGGGTAGGTGGTGTAGATGTGCTAAGAAAGGTTTGGTGTCTGGAAAGAACCATGTAGTTCCAAGTATATCACAGAAGGTAGGATGTTATTGGGGAGTTTTAAAGGTGAGAGCAAGCTGAAGTGCGTCTGACTTCTCTGGTAAATCTGCACATGTGAGCTGGATGGCTGGTTTTCAAAGTCCTCTCCTAATACTTGTGGTATTTCCTTCCAAACAAACACAATTTTGTAGTACTTGGATTGCCTTCTCGAGCCCCTTACTTGCCTGGTATCCGTTACGGCTGTGTTGGAGCTCCTCAGTCTTCCACCCATTTCCCTCATCATGCCCCCAAGAGTTGTTTTCTCAATTTTACAGCTGGAGAACTGGAACAGATAGTCAGTGGGAAATAGGCCAGCCATTCTGCATGAGTGATGTTTCGCCTTGGGTTTAAGTGAGACTCTTTAAAATATAATTAAAAGCTTTATTGTTCTTTGATTAATATGCTGCTCAGTTTATAGTATAATGCCACATTATCCACATTGTTCCTCAGCCATTTTACAGATATTTCTGTGCTGTGTTTATTTTGGCAAGTGCTGCCAGATGTTGGCTATATGAACTCCTTCCAGCTTTTTCAAAAGCTGCATTGCTGTTCTGTCTGGAAGATGCATCCATGCCAGGGTCCTATGATGTGAGGAAAGGCATTGTCACCTGGGAGACCTGGTCTGCCCCACAGACATGCCAACACTGCAGTAATGGGGAGTGCAGAAGTGGGGTCAGAGTGCAGGGTTTACATTTGTTCTGCCATCTCTCAGCACCAGGACTGGCAATGCACCCACAGTCTCCTGGTTCCTGGCTGGAGAGGGACCTCCCTGGGCTGCTGATCACTGAAGGTTTCTTATAGAGGGAAGGAGATGAAGGCAGCAGAATGACCAGCTGTACCCCTATCAGAGTCTGACAGATGATGTGGGCTGAAACACCTGGGAAGGTGAACCAGGGTTTTAAGTATGTTTCTCAGTCCTGTGGAGCTCCAAGTCGAGAGGAGCCTTTGTGGAAACCAGTGTGAGGTGTGACCTAGCCTTCCATGCCCGCCTTTGCGCAGCATTCAGAGCTGAATGCTTTAGAAACCTGAAGGAGTAGCAGTACAGCGCAGTGTTTCCAGTGTTGTGTGAGTACATGTGCATTGGTTTGAATTCGCAAAACAAACATCCGTGGACATACGTGGTCTAGGCGCAGTTTTTGAGTGATGTACGCTGGCAGGGTGCGAAGAACCAGATACAAATCTGGTCCAGGCCTTGTAGTATAAGGTAAATACTGGATGTGTGACTACATGCCTGTGAAGCTCTTGGGGGAAGCAACTGGTTTGTGCTGTGTTCTGTGGCTTGCATAATCTTGTTTGGTGCTCATGTGCCAGCTCCGTGTCAGGAGCTTGAGCCTTGTTTGTGCTGCGTGAAGGATCATTTCGCTCTGGAAAAGGGAAGGGAAAAACAAACAAGCAGTGATGACTTCTATAGATTTTTTTCTTTTTCTGTAGTCCTTTTGCACTGAGCTTCAAGACAGAGTATCTATGATAACTGCTTTCTGTTCAGAGCTGGACGTAGGAAAACAGTCCAGAAAGCCTGAAATGTGGGGCTACTGCAAGTACTGATACCCTTCAGACTCTGCCACCTCTTTTAAATGACCTGTCTAGAGAAAATAGGAAATTTGAGGCTGCCAGGCAAAACAAATGGAACAGAACTAAGTGTCCCTTCTAGGCATCTGCACTTCCATGGAGTGGTTATCAGTCTTGAGTTTCAAGGCACAAACTGGCCGTGAAGAACCATGTGTACCACCTATCCTGTGGCTCTCTGACGCTTTACCCCTTGCAATGTTTCTCCCTTCCTACCGCTTCTGCCAGTCATCAGAATGCAGGGTAAATGACGTCGTCTGCTGCTGTGTGTTCACTTTGGATAGGCTTTTCCACTGAATGTTACATTAGAAAATATAATTGCCAATTAACAGACTAGCCATGCCTCTGGTAGTTACATGGATTAGCAGTCTTTATTCTGCATCATTTGAGATATTTATATTGCTGACAGGCTGCAGTGTAGAGGACCAGATAGCCCATTTTTGTGCTGGGAAGCACTTTCAAGTTAAGAGACTGCTGTGCTGTTGAAATCAGGTGTGTAAAATAAATAATTTAAGGTTTTGCAGGCCATAATTCTGTGCGCAAATACCGTAACACTCATTTTACTAGAACAAGAAACTGATTAACAGACATTCTGTAACATACCCGAAGGGACTGGAAGCCACCTCAGCAGCAAATTTGGATTCCACAGCCAAGTGGGCAAACTATGGTAGCTCAAGGTGAAGAAGTGGCCCCTGCAGGCAGTTGCAGATGCTGAAATCCACCATGATGGCCCATGCTTGGAAGTCTTCCTCCAGAGCACTGTGTAAAGGCAGATCTCTTCCCTCTCCTGTTCCCAAAAGCAGAGTGGCTCAAATCTGTGCTTTCTATCTTCTCTTTTTCACTTAACCCATGTGTAAGCCCTGCTTACTGAATGAAGGGCCAGCCCTAACCAAGGCTGGAAGGGAGGGTGGGAGGCAGAGCCAGGGAGCTGTGTGGTTCACTAGGAATCACAGAGATCAGATTTTATGCCATCCTGGGTAAAGAGAGCCTTCTGTCATGTGCAGTTCCTGAAGCTCTCTCCCTCCAGGTGCTCTTTCCTTTAGGCCCATCCCTGTCCTCTCTGAGTTTTCTGTTGTGAACTTACTCTGGTTTTTGTCAAAGCCAAGCTAATGTTAATGAGCACTAGTTTGTTCCTTTCCTGCAGTGGTTTAAAAAAAACAAAAACCACAAAATCAACCCTGAATGATCTGATCTTTGGCTTGATGTGTTGTAAGCAATGTTACGTTATTTAGGGGTCCTACAAAAACAGACTAAACAAATCACTGTTTCCTTTATATACACCCATCCATTATATTATGCATAGCCCATGTTTTTTCTACTAGTCACTGGATTTTGTTGTTTAAATGGGTTGTGGTCTAAGGTTTGGCACTGACATGAGCCCCACATATGGCACTGCATTTACTTATGCAGTTTTTGGAGCTGTGCCCTGGTCAGACACCCAAGGTGATGCCTTCCCCCAGGCTGTGAGGGGGAAAGCTCTTCACCTGCGTTTGTTGGGAGAGAAGTGGATGTCTCAAAGTACTAGGAGAATTATCTTCAGATAGTTAATGATAGCTGGTTCTGTCAATGAATGGGGTGCCCTCTGCTGCCTTCCCATCCTTATTGGCCACATGAAACTAGCCCATGGCATGAGGCCTTACTCATTGAAGGGATTTTCTCCAGAGCAGAATCATTCATGTAATGACTTTGGAAGGGGATGGAGAGAGGAAGCTGTGGTGATTTGTAGTACTGAGATGGCAATGATTTGTGCGTTTCCCCTTGACTTGATAGCTATTTTTCTCACAGAGCTCGTGGGATCTGAATAGAGAAAAAGAATGCCCAGCCGTTTTTCCAGTGTGCTGCTAGCTTGCGTATGCTGCACATTTTCCTGAGAATTAAGTGCATTCATTTGCAATATTTCTGTTCCTTAATTAGGTTTACCGATTGCTAATGTGAAGAAATGTGTTCTTTGATTTCAGGGATAGTTTATGAGAACAACCTGTGCAATATATCTTTTAGCACAGAGGCTGGTTCATGCCATTTCTTTCAGGACTCAGGTTCTCTAACAAGGCTAAAACTGTAATATATATTATTTTTTGAGGTAGTGGATAACTTCTGGCTCCTGAAGGAAGGTTCTTATGGTAATTAGTTAACATCAGGGAGCTATGGAGACAATGCAGCAGTGTTGTATATGCCCCTCCTTTGTGGCTATTACTGGTACTGTTCTTTTTTCACTCAGACTGACTCTGAAACCAGTGTCAAAAAATATCCCCATTGTAACCATCAGGAAAAGCTCATGCCAGAGACTCAGTTTAAGAAATAATGATTTTATCAGGTGAGAATGAATATCACTCTTTTGGGAAGATTATCAACAAAGCCCAACTTTTCTCTTAAGGCTAGTTCTGTACAGAAGGTCTTGTAGCTACGGAGATACTGGTTGGTGCTTGGGAAAAGGTTTTAATTTCCATTTTCAAAGTCTTTTGAAGTTCCTTGTACTTGTTACTATTTTGGGGGTTCGACAGCTTATTTTAAGTGTATGTGGATATGTTATGAGTTCTGCCTCCTTCAAAAATACACTCGCCCTCTTGCTTGGCTTGTGGTGCTGGGGATTGTGTCAAGTCAGGAATGTAAGCATCTGTGAGATGGATGCTGTGGCCAAGGCTTGAACATGCAACTAATCAGGATGTGTTTCCTTATCACTGACTCTGGCAGCAAATGAGGCAGCTTTTTTTGCCTCTGCAAGCTCTCATTGGCAGTCACAGTTGCTGAGAGCAAGTAGAGAGTGCTGATGTGTTCCAGGCTCAGTCTGCAGCCTGTGTTCCTCGCCAGAGACTAGACAGGCAACTCTGCTGATTCAGAAGAAACACATTTAATGCCAGAAAGCCTGAAGGGAAAACAACTGAATTCAAAGCACAAATCAAAGAGGAGTAGCCGGTGCTATTGGTCTTGTTTTGTGAGTTCTTAAGTGCAGAACCTCCAGGACACCCCATTAGGATGGGATGGCTCGTACCAGCCCTACTAGAAGCTGTGTTATTTCTCATTACCATTAGGATGTAATGGTATCACAAATGGCAGCATAAATGAAACACCACCGTGAGATGCCTGTATGCTCCAAGCCAGAGTGTCCAAAGTGGTGCGTGGCCCTCAGACCCCTTAACAACAGGTCAGAAGCTGGCTGCAGGTGGGTGCTGGATTTGCCCCCTCAGAAGTGTGAGTGAAATGGGTAACACTTCTCATGTGTTGCCAGGAGGGTCGTGGTTTCTGCTGTGGAGGAGGAGGAGGTGGTCTTGGAACCTGTGAATGAGAAGGCTGCTGGATCTCTAGCCAGTTTTTCTGTTATATTTGTGCTACTGTTTTGGGATATGCTATTTCAGCACATAAAAAAAAAATAAAAAAAAAAACCCCCAACAGATAAAACACACAAAACAGTTTGTAATGGTCAAGAAACTTTTAAAGAGTTTGGGCTTAGAGCAAGCTGCTGAATAGCCAGCTGGGCTGTCCTTTTAGTGACAGAACCACTTTCAGCCCTGTCAATGAAGAATTATTTAAAGAGTTGCTTTTCTGTTGTTTAAGATGCACCTTCTATTAATTAGGGTCAGGAAATGTTTCTGATTGCATCTTTGAACCAACTGAAATTAAACTACTTGCAAACCCAAGATACTTTGGATTGGATTGGATTGGAAGGAGAACAGGAGGTATTTTTTGACCTCACTGAGTCTGAGCTGCCAGAACATCAGGCTTCTACCTGGAGGCAGACATCTGTAGTCCCCTCGGGGGGATAGCTGCAGGGGCAATTTACTCCTGACTTTGGGGAAGAAATTACCCCAGGGAAGTGTCTCCTGCCCTTGGCTGCAGGGTGACCCAGAGCAGAGCTTACCCTGCTGTGTGCTGCTTGGCTTGCTGGTGGTAGGTGAGAGGAATGCCACCCTCCAGCTGAGAAACAGAGATCCTATTGAGTTTGTGCTGACTGCTGGGAGGGGGGTGAAATCCATCCTGCAGGGTACCTTGGCTATGTTCCTAACACAGCCAGATATGCAAATAATACTCTTATTTTTACAAGACATGCCCAAAGGAGAGAGGAAAAGCTCTGCTGTGTAAGAACAATTTTGAGGCCAATGTGTATTACTATTGGAAGGAGATCATTCCAGTGCATTGACCAGAGGCAAAACTGTGTCTTGTTCTACAAGTGCTCTGAGTGCTGGAAAGGGGGTTGACAGAAATGGGTTATACCCCCATGGTCACCACGATCATCTTCCTTGTTTAGCTCTTTGTACCAAAGAAATTCTATTATTACCAAAGAAAGCATTTTGTCTTATTAGTGTAGTTCTATTAGTTGAAATTACGTATTATGATGCATGTCGGTCCAAGTCCTGTTTAAGGCATTAAGTTGCTTCCTATAATTTAACCCTTTAAATACTGTCAAATATCCAGCAGACATTATCAGGCAGAAGGGGCTCAAAATTGGAGCTGTTACAACAAGGATGCTTGATATAAATTTTAAACTAGCAGAAAGTAACGATTGCTGTGATGTTCTGTATTGAGTCAGGTTTTCTCCACAGTGGGTTTTTAGTCTGCCAACCATGTCAGGGAGAACCAGATGTGTGACTGCAAACCCCAGTTCCCAGGGTGAAGTGCTGGAGCCAGCACCTCAGCTGTTTCTAGGTCTCGTGTTTGAGAATATGACCTTGAAAAGAGACAACAAGGACAGAATGATGCAGTGATGGCCGCCTGAGCCTGCGGGCGTGCAGGAGCAATAACCGCGGTGTGAGCTCTTCCATTTGTCTTGGAGACCGTCTGTTGTACTGATACGCAAGCACCCGATGACGATTCCCCTTCCCTCTTACAGAAACAGTTATATCGTTGCTGAGGAGCTCATATGTTCTGCTATCTGTAGGTAAAGAAAGGGGAGTGAGCTGTGCTGGCATAGCCCTTCGATATCACTGTCTGCCAGTCTGTCCGGTTTAATATAAATGGACACCCCTAACCAGAAGAGTTTCATCTGCACAAAGGTGGACAGAGTGGATTTGAGGAATAGCATCTCTTTTGTAGTATGTTATATGAATGGTGGAAAAAGCCTCTTGGTTTTGTCACAATCGGTGCTTTTTCTAATAATTTAAAAGCTTGAATTACTTACATGTGGAGCTGAAATAGCTCTAAGTGCATTTTTATTGCCTGGCTCCAGAGCTGCCATTTACAGGTTAACAGCCCTAATGCTTTTAAATAATAGGAGAAAGAGTATATGTAGTACAGTGTTAGAAAATGATATATGTCCTCTTGTTTGGACACAAGCTGAGCACTAAAAGCCCTGTTCTGTTTTCTACAGAATGTTTTCTTTTGCAGGCCCTGGTTTGTTTTCAGTATCCTCCAGTGGACTAGTAAACATTGAGAGGCTTTGAATGTGTAAAAATGATGTTGGGTAAATCTTATGATTAAGAAAATAAAATTACTTGCGTATAACGATGCTGCAAATGTAAGTATACTGGGTTTGTGGTTTATTATAACATCCAGAATTCATTTTACACTTCTTGTCATAAGAATATTATTCTTGCTTTTCTTTACCCTCCTGCCCAATTTCTTTTGTATGTACTTAAGAAACTGAAGTCAGGGAATAGTGCACTGGAGGAGCAGAAAGCTCTCTGCGATGTTTTGCATGTGGGAAAACAGAAGAGGTGATAAAAGTACCAGTATATTTTTTTAAATTATTCAAAAAAAGGAAAGATTGAAATTCACAACTGACTTAACTTTCTTTTTGCTGGAGTACTTCAGTGGAGATAAGGTGATAATCTCCCTCCTATAGATGAAGAGAGTGAGGCACAGAGGCAAAGTGGCTTGTTTCAGTTCACACAGCCCTGATTGTACAGGCAGGAGAGATGCAGATCTCTGTCCTTTGTCACTGGGCCTCACCCTGCCTTTCTTGCAGGCTGATGGGTTCCCCCGATCAGCACAGTACCCATAAAACCGTACTTTAAGCCTGGACTTTAAGTGCTTGTGAAAAAGCATCTTAAAATGTGAAATGAGCACTGCACTTATACTGAACAAAACTGAGCCTGGCACTGTGGTGTTCTAGGTGAGAAGGGGGCTTATATCAGCAGCCAGCTTTCTTGTATCTGCCACTGCAAGAAGTCACCTGCACTGAGCCAATGTGACAATCCTTCTCTGCAGCAGTGCGATTCCCAAAGTATTCTAGCCTTGCCCATTTCCTCCAGCAAAACCATAATCATGATGGATTTTGCTTTTCTGTTAGCCATTAGATGCATAATTGTTCTTCCTTAAGTCATATTAAATTATCCAGCTGATTACCTGCTTCAGCAGATTGTCTGGATCATCGTGAACAGCATCAACCAAGAATCCCAGCTTTCTGTAGCCCTAAAGTAAGGCACATGCAGTTTCTTCCAGACAAGCATGTTGCCGCTTTTTCAGATTGAGAGTCATTTATTCAAACTCAGTATTTTTTAATGACTCTCCTTCAATTCTTTTATTCTCCCTCTTGAAGTTGTATATTTGGAATGATTGCACAGTTAAACCTGTAGAAGTTATTTTCCTGTGCCCACTGTGTAGCTTACAGAGGATGAGCTGCCACAGTGGTGTTTGGGTGCACAAGGAACAAGCTCTTCAGAGACTGCAGTGCAATTGTCACCCTTTTGTGACCTTTTTTAGTGCCTTGTCTGCTCTCCTGCCTAATATTCCTGACCCACCTGTTGAGAGCCAGTGTCCTGGACAGTTCACACAACTAGTAAACTTTTCAAGTTTATTGAGCCTTAGGGCACATCTCATTTGACATTTTTCTGAGATCTTTTGCTGCTTGTTATGGAGAAAGCCTTTGATCATGAATGCGCGTGATATTCTTCATAAAGAAATTGGGGCTCCCTGCACTGCAAAACCTTCAATGGATTTAGTGTAATCCTCTTGCCGGCCAGAATTCTCCTCACACTCCTCAATTTTTGGCTAAGGCTTGGCTTGGTCTCTTTGTATTCAGTCACTGCCACATCAGATGTGCATTTTGGAAAGCCGTCCAGCTGTTCAAGTGCTCCTACGACCTTCCCACCATTAGGCTTCATTCATACATTCCTTTTCCCTGTGGCTCGTCCCCAACGTTTGGCCAGTTTCATTAGGTGTTGTGTAAATCTGTTGTTTAGAGACAGAAGGGTGATAAGGGTCGCCATAAAGTTTCTAGGCAGGTGAATGACAGCACAGTAACATCTGCTTGCATCTTCCAGTCTGTGCAGGCTGTAGGTAATAGGCTGAATTAAGACATCGGATTCATGCCTTAAAGATAAATGTATTCACTGGGGGTAGAGCCCACACTGAATATTTTATTTATATGCTACCTGTGCTGAGCTGAGCAGAACAGATTGGGATTCTCTCTTCTGCCTTGCACTTCAGAATCTCACTGTGGCTGTTACTGAGCAGTGAGGCAGCACAGAGCTAACGAGCTGGGCCGAATGCGTGACTGGTGTAAGTGGTCCTGCTTCTGCTGGTTACAGGCGAGTTGCAGCAGCTTGTGCTAACTGCAAAGTTCATTTTTCTTCAGTAATTTTCACTGCTTTCTGAAACAACATTATTCAGGATCCTTCCCCAGAGCTGTTACTTTATTTTCACTGCTTCTTCCTCCTGTGAACTAACCAGTATTTTAAAAACCCATCCTTCAACCCATCTTCAGGACTTCATCCGTGCAGTGAGCTCACCCCTAAAGCCAAGCTGTCTCCCAGTTCGCCCAGTCTGTCTTGTGGGCTGTGCCATGTGTTCCACCGTGGCTGAATTTGACCACAAATTTAAGCTCTGGGGTTTTTGGTTGCTGAGAAGGTTGCTGAGAAGGGGCTTCGGGCTTTTCTCTCCTCAGCTTTGCCATACACAGGCAGGCAGCAGTGGTCCCAGTAGCGTTCCCTGTCCCAGCTCTTGACAGGAGGGTGCCTGCAGATCCCTCTGTCTGGGATGCAGGATGCTGCTCCTTGGCCCCACACCTAGCAGGGCTGTCACTGCCTCAGGCTCCCATGGGACTGTCTGAACCCCTCCACTATGCAGAAAAAGTCATGGCTCCATTGACATCATGGTCTTGTTTGCCAGGTTCTTGCCTTGGGACTTACGGGTGGTATAAACTGCTGAAGAAAATAATGTTGTTTTGTATTGCACAGCACTTGTTTGTGCCCTTTTTATAAACTTCACATGCATGGATGGAAAAATGTGCAGTTTGAATTCTTTATTCTGATAAAACATTGCTTTATTTTGTGGGTGACAGTTTTATTCTGGTTCTGAGAGTAAAGCTAAGGAAGCAGGCAGGGAAAAGGAGGCTTTTGCTGAGACCTGAGTGGTGGAACAGGGTTGTGTACCCATGTTAGGCACTCAGGTTAGCTACAGGACTCCCTTGTGTTCTAGTCCCAGAATTTCTACCTGTGCTAGTGGCAGCTTGCCTGGGGTGGTAATACCTGGGGAAGCAGGAGGTAACCTGAAGTGAGGCATTGCTGTTCCCTAGTGCAGGTGATAGAAACCAGAGTCTGCTGTTCTTCAATCTCTCTGGGTCAAGTGTAAAAGCTAATTTTCTTCCTTTATCCAGGTCTTGAAGTTTTAGTTGTGTTCTGTAGAACACTTATTTACAGTCAAGAACACCTTAGAAAATGCTTGTTCATGTTTGCAAGGTGTTTTGAAAGTTCAATAGAGAACAGAGATTGAAAGATAATCCATGGTGCTATAAAAATATAATTACAAAAGCTATTACAAGAATATAACGTTCAAGCCATTCCCTTCATTCAGTTATTAAAGGGAAGGTTTAGGTTTATGCCTTTTCATTCGGTTGTTAATGGGAAGGTTTAGGTTTATGCTTTTGTGTTTTTGCAAGCCCAGGCACTGTCCTCAGCCCAAAGCATGTTTCTATGCTTCTGCCACCTCTAACTCATTCACAGCTGAAAAAACTGAAAAACGCCAAAAAAAAAGGGGGGTGGGGGTGGGCGGGAGTTTGCAATGAGCTCAGTGCTTGTGTTAAGTTATTGTTGGGTAAAGCAGCCACTCACCACTTCCTTTCCTGCAGTCGAGCGAGTTTCTGCACAGGGCAATAGGGTATTTTCTGAACTACAACCGCAGAGACCTGTGGTGGAGCCCACACTAGGATCTGATCTGTCTGTGCAGGACTCAGTGCAGGTCCTAGTCCTGAGCTGGCTGGTTTTAATTCCTTACTTCCATTTCTCAAGAGTTTTAACCACAATGAAGATTAAGTACTATTTGCACAAGTTTCACCCAAATCCTTCTCCTTGTGGGAGCTGCCCTTAGGTAGGAGTAAACAATGCTCCAGCAGTGACAAACTGGCACCCAGCCCTTCGCCCCAGTGCAGGATGGGCACTGCAAACCCTTTAGCAAAACCCAGCTGTGCTGCTAGTCCTGCACAGGGATGCTCATCGTACACCATTTCTAACTCCTTTGGTGTGTCTGTGATTTGTGTTCTCTGGAGCAGGGTTCTTTAGCTCCTCTAGTTATTCACCTATGCTGGGAAACAAAGAGTTTGGTCCTCGCTGTGGGAGTTACTAGAATTTAGAGCACGCTCACAATGGTCACATGTGTTTGCAGTTCTGCATGCACGGAGATGATACGCTCTAGAAACTGCATTCTAGATGCCTCATGGACCGTGTAATGATTTCCATATTGAGTAAAATAACTTTGTTTTGTAGGAGTTAAGTTGTTTGTTTTGAAAGTATCCATGGCGTTAGTGGTGTGGCTTCACATGAAAACTTCTGTGTGTGGAGGGCAGCCTGTCTTCACCACCACCCAGCAACTTCTGCTGTGCTCAGGCTGTTGGAGCAGCAACACATAGACAGGGCTGTGCACAGTTTTTCAGCTGCAAGCAATATCACTGTGGTCAAGGATTTCTAGGTGTTGAAACAGAGAAACCCATTAATGTGCAAGATGAAGGTTATTTATGCATTTACTGTTTATGGTGGATGTGTTTAAGAAAGCCTGCTTCCAGTGTCGAGAACACTCTCCAATTTTAATTCCCTGCTAAAGGTTTATGTGCCCAACTCTGAGTACCAAGAAATTCAATTCATTTGCTAAAGAAACGGGGTTTGTTTGCCTGGGGTATTTAAGTCAAATTTGTGCATATTCCAGTAGTGTTAAATTCATTGCAACAGGAAATTTCATCTATATTCTAAAAATACTTAGGTGGTTTTATTCTGTTATTTTAGTAGATAAGATTGCTTCCTATCAGCAAGAATTCCAGAAGTGGATCAGCTTAGAGTAGGTTGCCCTTATAAATTATATCCTCCTAGGAGGAAGAGAAAATCAGAACCAAGAGCTTTAGCTAGGGAAAAGGCTAATAATGTCACTAACCTCATGATTTCAAGTATAGAAATTGTCTTACAATGTGAAATTCATTATGCTTAAAATTCATGATACTGTTGGACTCTTTAATGAGAAACAACAGAATTGATTTTTCTGTAATGACCCATCTACCAAAAAATATTTAGGGGAAAATCGTCTGTTAGCCATGTAAAGACTTATACACAATTTTGCATGCTCTTCAAAATAAGTGAACCACAGGAAGGTTTTTTAAAAATATATAGAAAATTAGCTGGTATTGCAAGGGAATGTGTCACTGTAGAAAGTAAAAGCATATGTCTTAATATCGGCAGCTCTCGCTAAATTTCAAATTCTATGTAGGCAACTCGAATACCTTTTCCTGAATCAAAATACATGTTATTTGAATTAAAATCATATTGTGTTTTTTCACAGTGGTTTATTTATGGTATTTACTGG
The DNA here is from genome assembly GCF_000710305.1 of Buceros rhinoceros silvestris. Lineage (NCBI taxonomy): Eukaryota > Metazoa > Chordata > Aves > Bucerotiformes > Bucerotidae > Buceros > Buceros rhinoceros. The sequence continues at coordinate 21,942 of NW_010419329.1, forward strand.
TGTTTATTCCCTCTGAGTTTGAATGTGATGTCCATGCAGCAGATCAGCTGTGATCCTAGAGACCGCTTAGCAGAGTCCAAGAGTCTCCATTTCCTTGACCCAACATGTTAGATGTTGTTCTTGGAGCAGGAGAGCAGGGAGCTTTTCCTACTCCACAGAGCAAGTCAAGTGCATACCCAGAAGGCGGAGGGGCTGTAATAAGGCTAGTAGACTTCAGGAGAGCTTTTTTAAGAGCACATTAACATGCTTTATAGGCATTTAGTTTTGCCATTTGATATTGATGAATAATCCTCTAGTAGTCATTAGAAAGGAAGGGCTCAGTCCAGAGATGACACCTCGCTCCATGCTGAAGTTACGCTCACAGATCTACGGAGACTCTTTTTTCCAAAAATTTTTTTGAAGCTTGGGAAAGATCTGCCTCCAGTCGGCTGGAACCTCACTACCTTCGACTTCAAGATTAAAGCGTATGAATTTTTAACACTCCTGTTTATTGATTAATTTTGGAAGTGTTTTATTAAATACCTCAATAATGCAGTGGGTTTGTTCTGTTATCTTCCACTTCTTTGCTGAATTCCATGTTTTATTGCTGCTGAAGTTAGCTGAAAGTGAATCCTGTGAATGCCTTTTGTACCAAGTTCCTCAAACTCTGCTGGTGCCTGGAGGGCCACTAGTAAAAGTTAGAAGGTACTCTCCAAAGTATTGCCCATCCACGCTGGCTTCTCTCGCTGGCGCTGTGCAATTATCATACTACTGAATGGGCAGGTAAAAATTTCAATAAGATCATATTTCTGAAGGCAATTCTCAGTGTACCAGCCACTAGTGCTCTCAAATGCTGTAGCTTTTATGCAGTGGCCTTGTGATTATACTGAAATAAAATGTTCTACTTAAGTTGTTTCATCTTTGAAATAGTCCACAACTGAAAACCCTAGGGGAAAGATGAACGCTTAATTTTCTGGCTCTTTTAAACTGCATAACTACCAGGAAAAATAGTACGATTCATTTATTTTGGAGTATCTTGATTAACTAGCAATTAAAGCTTTATAGTATTTTCTTTACGGAACAACAGAGGCCAGTTTAATGCTTTTACTTTAGTTTCGGCTCATTGGACTGGCTTCATACCTGGTACAGGCAGATAAACACTCTGAAAGCATATGAAGTACTCGCATGCAGCTGAACATGGCCCACTTAGCCCAAGAATATGATGGGTGTTCACAGAAGGAACTTTCATTCATTCACAGCATCTGGTTCCATTACATTCAGCCCAATCAAGCCATGAAATTGAAATTAAATGACTTTCGATGGTGGTAATATTATAAGAATGAAAGCAAGATTGGGGAAAGGAATATCTGCATGGCAGAAGAGGCTCTTAGTGAGGACAAGCTGTGTAAATGCCTTTAAATTGTTTCACAGAAGTGACTGGTTGTATTGGAATGGTTTCATTTGTCTAAAGTGCATTTTACCTGCTCTTTAGGATCTAGATTGTCTCTCTGTACCATTTGTAGCATTGCAGCATAAATTCTTTCAGGTCTCTTAGGTGGGTGACAAACACCCCCTCCATGACCCTGCTGTGCTCCCCTGCACTGGAATCCTGTTGCACCCAGTGTTCTCCCAGTGCCTGTTCCCTCCAGCCTGCCAGCCCTAGTGTGCCTCTCGGCAGCCCCCAGCCAGAGCAGACGTTCTCCCGGTCTGCTGTGCCCAGCATCCTCCCTCCTGCTCACTGCTTTCTTTGCATGCAGAGGCAGAGTCCTGCTGCTGGCCCGTCCTGGGCATGGAGGAAAGGGCTAGTGCGGGAACAGCTGGCAGCAGGTTTGTGGTGTGAGCTGGGCAGGATGGAGGAAGCAGAAGGAAAAAGGTGGGTAAAGAGTATGGGCGTTGTGCAGAACTAGACTAAAATCAGTGTCTGGAAGCGACCATGGTTTCTAGCCCAAAGGCTCTGCCAACCTGTGAAGTGTGAGCTGAGGAAAGAGGGATTTGTGCCTGTGGCTGCTATGAAACAGCAGGTGGTGGATCAGAGCTGTGGTGTGGCTTTCTCCTCTTGAGGTCAGTGGTGATCTCTCCTCTTGATGGAAAAACTTGGTGCAGCTTCTGAGCCTGTGGTTTTGCCACCAGTACATTAATCTGCATTCACAGCTGTGATTTTCCAGCGGTATGTACGTGGCAGGGTAGGTTCATAGTGCAAATGTACGACGTAATGCGTAATGGATTATATAATGTGTTTTTAGTGCAATATGTATGTAGTACATACATATTACATAATTATGTACACAGTAGACGTGTTTTTAAGTATCAGGGTTTGGAAGGCAGAAGGTGTTCCAGCCTGCCTAGGCAGCTGGAAACATCAGGGCTATGGCATGTTTATAGAGAGGCTGTTGATCTGCTTACGACAGCTTTCCAAGCCATGTGCAAGGAGAAGCTCTGTTCGATGTACCTACACCAGACTTGTATAGAAGGGAACTGCTGGGAAATGTAGTCAGACTGTTTCCCAGGCTGAGCTGCTTGGTCTGCAGGAGGACTGCAGACCTCTGCTTAGAGGCATAGGCTGTGGAAATGCCACTCAACTTACGGATGAAGCTGCTGTTTCTGCTCTGCAAAAGTCATCCGAGCTGGGGGTAACATCTTGGTGCCAAATTTTCCATCAGTAAAATGGTAACATCTCCCTGTGTCAGAGAGCTTGTGTTCAAGCTGTTAGTAATAGGATCAGAGATGAGAATACTGTGGCAAGTCTGCTTGGGGTGCCCCAGAACAAAAAGAGGAGCTTGTGCCCTGCCACCTCCCATATGGTTCATGGTGTGATTTGTGGCCCACTGTGACAGTAGAGAATTATCACTCTGGTGTCAGCATGTTCCTCCTCTTGTGGCCAAGCTCCTGGCAAGGCACTGGTATCAGGGCAGGCTTGAAGTGAATACCTTGCTTGCTTTCTGTGGAAACAAGAGGAAAAATAGAGGATAAAAATACAGAAGTGCTAGTAGAGCTAATAGCTCCAGAATAGCTAATAAAGCTGTTGTAGCCCCGTTCGTATAAATGTATATATTTTAGCTTCCACAAGTTTTTGAATACTTAACTGCAGAGCTATTTGAAATAGTTGTGTACCTCTCCTAGTAATGTTGCTAGAGCTGCTGGCACCCTGCCACACGGGCACTGGACACTAAATGGCTATTCTGGTTATGTAGGAGTAGGTAACCACTATCGTCTGCCTCCTCATAGCTCTTCAGGTTCAGGTCAGGTACAAAATCAGGTGTCTCCTCACTGGACCTTTGAGCTCCTGGGAAAGAGCAAGGGTCCAGCAGCTCTGTAGGTACCATTGAGCTCCCAGCATGGAAAGCAAAGGCTGGTGCCCCAAGCCATTTCCAGGTTTTAGGAAGCACGAGGCTTTGAAGTGTTGTCAGCAGTAGAAGCTCCCTGCAGATGTCTGATGTGGTCCTGGCAACACCGGGCCAGGCTCTGTGCTGGTGTCAGGGTAGCTGAAGGCTACCTTGCAGGGTGGTTGCAGAGCTTGCCCAGGGTACCCAGGCAAAGCAGCACTGGTGGAAGGCCCAGGTGGCCAAGAAGGCCAATGGCATCCTGGCTTGTATCAGCAGTAGTGTGGACAGCAGGAGTAGGGAAGTGATTGTTCACCTGTCCTTGCTGCTGATGAGGCCACACCTTGAGTACTGTGTCCAGTTTTGGGCCCCTCACTACCAGAAGGATGTTGAGGTGCTGGAGTGTGTCCAGAGAAGGGTGACAAAGCTAGTGAAGGCTTTTGAGAACGAGTCTTATGAGGAGCTGATGAGGGACCTGGGGTTATTTAGCCTCGACAAAAGGAGGATCAGGGAGACTTTATCACTCTACAACTAGCTGAAAGGAGGATGTAGAGAGGTGGGGGTTGGTCTCTTCTCCCATGTGACAAGTGACAGGATGAGACGAAATGACCTTAAGTTGCACCAGGGCAGATCTAGGTTAGAGATGAGGAAAAACTTCTTTACAGAAAGGGTTGAGAAGCATTGGAACTGGCTGCCCCAGGGATATGGTGGAGTCCCTGTCCCTGGAGGTGTTCAAAAGACATGTGGATTTGGTGCTGAGGGACATGGTGTAGAGACCCTGGCAGTGCAGGGTGTATGGTTGGACTCTGATCTTAAAGGTCTCTTCCAACCAGATGATTCTATGATCTGTGGGCTGCTCCCTCACCTAGTACTGAGCTTGTTGCAGAGAACTCAAGTGCTTCGTTTGATTTCTCTAATCCCTTGTTGCCTCCAGTGATAAACTACACTTCCCCAGTGGTTTCCCTGCTCCTGAAGCAAGATGTGTGCAGCTGTACTTTACTGTTTACGTTCAGTTACCGATTTGGTCACCTCCATGGATTTTCTTCTGAACAGTTTCACTGTTGCTTTTTTAAGCGGCTTCCTAATGTTTCTGTGATTGCAGGGGAAGGATTTATTAAACATTAATCCATCCAGGCTTATGCGTATCAGCCGCTGGTGGGCTTGCTGCCACGCAGCTCTCAAGCAAGCTGGCTCTTGTCTGCAGTAAGGGCTGGGATGCTCACCTCAAACCCTGATACTCCTTTCCTTCCCTTCTTCAAAGCTCAGTGGAAACAAAATGCCCGTAGGTGGGAATGTCAGATGTTCCACCCCTGTGTACGGTGCCCTCTTGGCAAGTCAGGACTTTATTAAAAATTTTTGCAAGTATAATAAATGATGAGATGTCAAGACAAGAGATGATGGCAGCGCTTCCATGATGTGTTTAGCTCCTCTCTCTGACAAAGGTGTGTTGCTGATTTAGGGTGGGTTTTGGTGGGTTTTTGTTTTGTTTTCCTGAGTTCACTAGAATACACCATTTATTTTTCTAGGTTAGTGGGTAAGATCCCATGCAAATTGTTCCTGAAAACATGCTTGCTTTCCCTGCCCAGGAACAGCGTGCCTTTTCATGTCTATATTTAGCCTTCTCATGAACACGGGCAGTTCCTAAAAACTAGTGTCTTTCCCTTTACACGGCCAAGTCTGCCAGAAACCAGTCCAGAGAAAGCAGTTTCGTTTACCACCACATTTCTCCAGCATTACTATTTTTAGAGGTGTTTTCAAAGGCAAATGCACAGAAAGCAGCAGCTGTTTCAGTCACACGCATTAAAATCAAGCTCCCTAATGTTAGCTGAGGAATGAATTTTACAACACATCACTTTTACTGTCATACCTGAAATGAGTGACTTAACTGATAGCTGTAATTGAAATCAAAATATTGCAGCCTTCGTTCAGGAAAGAAAAAGGGGGGTGAGATTTAAATGAGAAATAAATCTAGATTGAAACTCCAGACTTTGTTTTCTGATGCTAATTTTCAAAATAATGAACATACTCGATCATGTTATGCATGTTACATACCACGAATCCCCTGAGGCAGGGTCTGTGGTGCCAGTGTTGCTCGGCTAGTCCCAACAGGGCTGCCACTTCGTCAGCTTCCAGAGCTACGGGCGCCTCGCCAGTGCAGGTTCCTGTGTGAAAGCAACCTGCTGCCAATGCATGTGTAATTAAACAGCCCTTTTCCCATGTGAAGAAATACCTGCCTGGTTAGGAAGAAACTAGCACTGAGAGGAGATGAACTAATGAGATTGGGGATGACTAGCAGGACAAGGAGTATTCTGTGCATGAAAAACTAGGGGCAAGGCATGCTGCTCCTCAGGGCTCTCTTGTTGCCAAAGGCATCCTAGGAGGGGACCCCTCCTCACTTAAGGAAAAAGTCAGCTTCTCGTTAGCACTTCCCTGGTTCTGTCCAGATCGTGCCAGCAGCAGGCATGTTCCCACCTTCCCCAGACAGATGTGGACCTTGCTGATGTGCCAGGAGGACTGGGCGGCTTCACAACCTGCTGAGGTGCTTTGTATGGTTGTGCACTGCTTCACCAGGCATTACATTTGTGTTGACTGTTTCAAAGAATGTTTCTGTGAGTAGCAAACTACCTAGTCATTCCCAGGCCTCCAACCTACAGGAGACAGAAGCATGAGGGAACACCCAGAATTCTACTCATATACGTAACCCATAACCTCAAATCCTAAGAATGAACTTGAAGCGGTATTCCACAATGAGTTAAATACAGCAGGGCCGTGCTGACTTCTGATTTGTTGATGGGGTTTAGTGAATAATGTGTCAGCAAACAGTTGTGTAACTCCTCTGTCATAGTGTATTTACCCTCAATCAGAGGGTATTTTGAAAGTAAGTCGTATCAAGTCAAGCTTGTGACAGGCTGCATGAGTGAGTGAAGCTGAAAGATACCAGGGCTGGGGAGTGCTGGTGGCTGCCAGGCTGCAGTGTGCCATGTGCATGCAGTAATGCAATGAGGGTGAATATCAGGGCATGTGAAAGTCACCAATTCTTCTCCTGCCGCTATATTCCTTCAGCGTTCCCTTAGAGTATCAGGAAGCCACCTTGTTTTTATAGGCTTCAGAATTATGGCATGTGGTTTTTTCCTTCACGTGTCCATTTGGTGATGGTTAGAGAAAATGAGGAGTTCATAAATCACTGAAATGTGTGTTTTTTGTGAGATGGGACATGCTTTTAGTGCCTGTTTCTAGCTGATAAATGAAACTGAACTTCTCTGACTGCTTCCGGAGGGAAAGGCCCAAGGGTCCTAAGGTTTTTAGGTAACTTAGGGCTTTTACAAAAACGAACCAGGTTCCTGCAGGTGAATTCTGTGGATACCCTCTTGAACAGAACGGAACTTCACCTGAATCACTGTCTTTGTAGTCGAGCATCCTTTGGGGGAGTTTTGCTGCCACAGCTGTCAGAGGATGCTGTAGCCATCAGGATGGTGGTTGTAGCTGAGTTCTCCAGTGGGTCTTGTCACCTCTGAGCTGGAGCAGGTCCAGTTCTGTAAGGCACTAGGGAATTCTGAAGAATCCACAGGCAAGCTGGTTCTTTGGACACTTAAGGCTGACTTGGTAGCCTTAGCAGTAACTTATTACTGTGTGTAGATATACATAGCTTATCCATCTGTTAATCATCTTCCCTGATCCACTGAAAAGGTGGAATATTTTTCCCAGTCCTATGTTAGTCATATATTTATGCTGGAAAGGAGCAGGTGATATAAATCATTGCAGTGCTTAGTTCTTTGTTCAGAGGAATGGTTTTCTCTTGTCTTAAGTGCCTTTTCATTTTAATGAAATAGTGGTGGAGTTTGACGTAGGTTACATTGTGAATAGGTTTTCAGAAAGAAAGAACAGAACTCAGTTGGGGGTCTCCAGGCTTTGTCTGGAAAATGGGAATCTCTTGCTTTGTTTCAGAGGAAGAACCAAAAGCAAGGGTTTTGTGGAGACAGGTACAAAGTTGCCCCAGTTTGTTGTTGCAGAGCAATTAGTTTGGTATCTGGAACCCAGATCTTTTCATGTGCCTAAACATGTGAATTTGCAGCTTCCTTGCAGGAGGAAGGAAGCAAGTCCCATTGCACATGCTGTTCACTGACTCTTGAAGTGTCAAAGTAATGAATGAGGAAAAAGTTTCAGTAATGACTTAGGTGATACGGGGGGAATGGAGAAGGGCTAAGACTAGTCTTTTCCCAGCTTGTGAAGTTGAATTGTAGTGCTCATTCCCTTCTGGCTCCATCCCAGATGCTACTCTAGCATAAAGAGGAGGAGCTAGTTGGGACAGATAGCCTGGGCAGAGCAGGGACATTGCACTCTAGGCACTGTAGATCCTAAAGACACCTGAATCCCTACTTGATATATACAGAGAAAAAGTAGTCCTGTCTGTTAGGATATAAAAGGGATAAAGAATTCTGCAAAGTGAGTAACTTGGGTGTTGAAGCTGCTGGATGAAAAGGAAATAAAGCAGCTCCCACACTCGCCTGGGACAGGCCCCAAGTGTGATGTGTGAGGGTGGAGCAGAGCAGCCTAGCTGCCCCAGTCCACAGTGGGACATGCTCCAGTGGCTGTGTCAGCAGTGCTGCTCCTGCTAGCACTGGTACAGCAAGGTCTTTGTGTCTGGGTGAGGAAAATACACAACATCAAAATGAGCTGAAGATTATCTTACACCAGTAGGAAGAGGTTTCAAATCACAGCTCCTCAAAAGTGGGCCAGACCCTGTGAATCTCTGAAATGCACCCTGGTCACAAGTGCCCCTGGGTACCCTGAGCTCTGGAGAGTATCATTAAAAAGGAAAGTAAGCTACATCATTGCTTCAAAAGGGAATTCAGCAGTGGCACAAGCCCTTTGCAGTTTCAAATATAAAGTCTTCTCTGGGAGAAGAGTAACTAAGGGATCCCAAGGGATTAAGGCTTTCATGGGCTTTGGGTTTCTTTAAAAAAAAAAGTGTATGCCTCATCTGTTATCTAACCTAGAGGTGATTGGAGAGTTCCTGTGAAGTATCAAACTGCTCTACTCAGATGATAGAAAAGATGAGAATAACCATATCTTAGAAGAAAAATTTGAACTTTGCCTAAAAATAAAAGGAGAGTAAGGACAAATCTGCCAGAGAGGTGAATGTGAGCAAGTAAGTTTTATCACCTGTGTTAGAAGCTGGATCCTATGTTTCTTAAAAAAAATTTAATCATTCCCTGGAAATGAGGTCCCTGCTGTAACAATTAATTCATAAAGCTGCCAAAGACTTCCAGGCCTGCGGGAGTCACGCTGGCATCCGTGATTAATGCTGACTGCCGGTATGTGGCTGGGCTTCTGAAGAACCAGCCATAGGGGAGGCATCAGAAATTACTTAACCCTGTCCAAGTGGGCTTTGTCAAGAGACCCCTTGTGAACAGATTACAGGAGGGAAACTGTAATTTTGTAGCCATTCAACAGGTAGTGTCGACCGCCCCTTGGAGCGCTTTTTGCTTCGGTGGAGGGAGGGCAGTAGCTGTGATTGAAGGGCACTCTCCGTATGGCAGATCTGAAGTGATTCAGAGGAGTCGTTCAGCAAGTTCATGCAGCAGGAGCTGCAGCTGGGGGGAGGAACAGAAGAGCTGGTCATCTGTCCATGTTTTCTGTTGAAGTCTTCACTGGAATTCCCCATAATATCTGGAAGTTCAGGAGGTGAGTGAGCTGCTCTGTGAGCTGTGGTCAGTAACCCAGGTTTCGTCAGAGACCCAGCTGGAAGCCTGGCTGGACTGGAATCGATACTGCGTGTGCAGAGCTCAGCTCTCCCACCAGGAAGGAGGAGCAGGCAAAGGAGTCACGATTATCATCTTGTTAGGAGGAAACAGCAATTCAGTTTAATGAGGGAAA
>NW_010419329.1:31217-52113 GCF_000710305.1 Buceros rhinoceros silvestris
AAGAGGCATTTCTCTGATGTAACTGAGGTGTAAGTACACTAAGAGTAGTTTTATTTATTATTGGGTTTACTTTTATAAACTCATGTACCTTTGTCTTGGGCATTCTGGCTTTTTTTATTGCCTTAATGTGGATTAATGTTATTTAAGATTAAACAGATTAAACAAGCTATTTTTTTTCAGTATGGTGAATCCACAAACTAGTTGTTTTCAGTTTAACCAGTGCCCCAAGTCCCTAGCACACGCAAGGTGGGGGGCAAACATCCCACAATATGCAGAGGATAACACCAAAGTGGGTTCCCATTCCAGCTGGACAGACCAGGTGCTAGTACCACTGGGGTAGAGGAGGAACACCCTTCAGTGACTGCTGGTGACACTAAAGTCTCCCTGGCACACAGGAAACTGCTGGGGTGTATGTGCCAGACCCTGGGCTCCCAGGGAGTGTTCCTCAGTTAGGTACGTGGTTCCTACCACAAATGTCCCTCTGCACTGAGCTGCCTCACTGGATGACAGTTGTTCTGGACGGTTGAGCCTCTGGTGCTACACATGATGCAGTTTGTGACAGGGACAAGCAAAAGCTGGATTTGCAAATATGCCTTGGAGCAGCAGCAGAGAGGCTCTGGATTGCTGTGGTATGGCCCCAGCTGGGAAGGAAGCACTTAGTGCTTCTGCTGAGCATTTCCATCCCCGAAGAGCAACAGCGTATGGTTTGCATTTACCCTGTGGGGGGAAATATCAGATGAACATCACCCAGTCAGGCGTCTCACAGCGCCACAGGCACAGCCCCTCCTGGTCCTTTTTGTGGAGCAGAAGACACGTGGCCCTGGCTTTTTTTAGAGAGGAGTCTGAGGAGCTTCAAAGGCAAACTGTAGGGAGTGGCCCCCTGAAAGGGGTGGTGGGAATTTCTGTCTCTTGTTTCTGAAAGGCAGAAGCGGCTTAGTTTATCTTGGTGCACCTTGACAGGAAAGAGGAGCTCGCCTTTGAGGAAGAGGAAAGGGGGAGTGTTTGTCTAGCCAGTCTGGCTGAGGAGCCTGGCACGGGAGTCCTTATGGAGCAGGGGGGGAGGCCATCCTTTAAAAAAGGCCACCACTGACACCGGTAGGTCGTGTAGCTCCCAGGGGAATGAGTTTATATTAAAGACGTGGGGTGTTCCTGGATTCCCTGGGGAGGGAGCAGCAGTACGGACTGAAGGCAGACGTTTGCGGGTGAAAGGCAAGGCCCCCACTGGTCCACGTAAGGAGGTCTGGCAGGGCTTGGCATGTCCTGTTAGCACAATCAGATACTTCATATGAAGATATAAGGTGTCTTTAATTCAAACCCTAAGTAATCTGAGAAACCATCTAGCATTCCTAATGTTGTTATAGATCTGGTTTTATGTTGGCATAAAACAAGATTATGTGTAGTTTTGTGTTTAATACATATTTTAAGAGCACTGTGATAATGGAGCACTCTCCTTTTCAGTCAGTCTAACCTGAAGAGAATTGGAGAGTTTATAATGGATTTAGAAGAATGCTCAGTTTTGGTAATTTTTTCTTAAAGCATCAGCAAAGAGGCTGATTCCTAATGAAGCTCCTTGTGTGCCTCTGAATTCACAACAGCTTAAAATAATTCTCTTAGCTTGCAGATTAGATTAGAATTGTAAAAATGAAATAAAACGCCATCTAGGTAAATGATCCACTACCACAGGTGTTGAAAAACAATCCTGAGTCGGAATGATCTCGGCACCGAATAATCACATTATGATGACGGATGACATTTTAATAAGGTGATCGTTACAAGGCTTCTTGGTAGGTCTGCAATCCTGAGTGCTTCTAGCAGCATTGGCTGGCACGTGTGGAGGGCGGCAGTGCAGCGGGTTTGAAATGAGATTTCCATCTGATGACTGTCGGTTTTGCAGGGAGAACTGCATCATGTGCTTCCCATAGCATGCTGTGTAACGCAGGGTTGTCTGTCTGTACATGTTAGGCAGCTCCTTCTCATTCTCTAGCCTTGCTGCATTTCCAGTACATATTTTAAAGGGTGGCAAAACACCTTTCTCTCTCCTTTGTTCAGATTTTTAATAGATTACAAGGCCAGTTCATAGCAATTAAGAACCAAGCTTGTAAGTAGTGAGGATGTTCAAATCTGGTTCTCTGTGAAAGTTGGCAGATTGACACAGGCTGATGCAAAGAAACCCCATGAAATGGGAGGAAGAGATGCATTCGTGGTATCCTCAGCAACGCTGAGTCCTTGCGCTGTATCACCAGCAAACCTTTCTTCTGAACTAGATGGTCTTGCATTAAAGAGGAAGAAGCAGTTGTTGGCCTTCAGGCAGACAGCAGTATTTTCTCACCTGACAGAGGTGTTTGGGTGCAGAGCACCAATCTGTTTGCTGGAGGCACTGTGGAACCCCCAAACACAGCACACGTGAGATTTGACACCTAGGCGAGTGCCTGGCTTCAGATTAGAGGCAAAAGGTGTGGTGGTGTCAACAGACTGTTGATGCTCACTCAGGTGGTTCCTGTTTTTCCTAAGACAGTTCACAGAGCACAGGTGATAGGGCAAAAGGGAGAAGCTTGGTCTCACAATGCAACCCTGACACCATAATGATTTTTAGCCTTGGGAAAAAGCCAAGGTTTAAAAAAAAAAACCAAAACACCAACCCAAAACAGAACAACCCAAACTGTTTATTTTGGAGTCTCATGTATTTTCTTCCTTTGTATTTATGAAGTAGCATGTGTTCTGCCAAAAGCTGGCTTACCTGAGCAGCAATACAGATGGACAAGCTAGGAGGCTGCTCTAGGAGGTCGGTCTGCTTGCATTAGGTTAGTGCAGGAGCTGCGCTTGCAGCATCTCAGGAAATAAATCACTTGCTAAAGAGCCAGGTTGGTTTTAGAAGCCCATTGTTTCCCATCAGAACACCCACTGAGAGAGGACACGTTGCAGCAGAGGCAGCTTTACTGCCATAAATTAAACATGAGTGGTTTGGGGTTCACAAAGGTTGCTCTCCTGTCCAGTCAGTGGAGGGTGGGGAGCGAGTTAGAGACATCACAGAGAATGAGTAACTCATGGTAGAATGCAGCCTCGCTGCTGAGCTTTGCCTCCATAGGAGAGTTTATTTAGATTGTCCTGTAGTCTCTCTTGATCTGAATTTAGTAGGCATAACTCTACAACCTTGAACGTGAAGGCAAATGTGGCAACCAGTGGAAAGCCTCTATTTGATGGCAAAATAATTATTACTGATTTCCATGACCTGTATTGATTTGAGTGTAGAACTTATTAGTTGGCATCTCTAACACACTGTAGTGTTAAAATTCATCAATACAGGTCTCATAAATGCCAATACGTAACAGCAGGTGCTGCTGTAATTTAGTGAATCATTATAATTTCTCTTTAGTAAATCAGTTGCCATCACTGTTAATGGTTAAGTTGTTAGTGCATCACCCAGCAGTATAAGAGGAATGAGGCTGCAAACACATTTTCAGTAAATATGATATAAATACCGTGACTCCTGCTATTCAGTACATCCCATATGTTAGCTGCTGATAACTACGATTTATCTATAAATACAGCATTGTACCCTGACCTTTAAAAGGATGAGATCTAAAATTGAGAAATTTAGTGATAAATATCTTTTGAAAGAAAGGGAAAAGGATCTGAATTTGGGATTGAGCAAGGCAAAAGGTTATTAAAGATAAGTATGTGCTTCTCTTAATGAGTTCTTAGTTGACCTGGGTTAAATGGGAATTTCTGATCTTGAGCACATGTTTGTTCAGGAGCAACATTTCTCCCGACGTGAGCAAAAATGTCAAACCTTGATTTGGGTGCGTTCGGATGGGATTTTAGGAGCTCCTGAGTACATGATAGTGTTGTCATCCCAAGGTAAGATAGTAAAGCCAGTGAAGATACCTGCTGTAGGAGCATGATCTGCTGTCATGCTTCTACATGGTAGAGGAGGTAAGTTTTGTGTGCCCGGGTGCCAGGATGTGGCGGGGTGCCAAAATAACTGGTCAGGCTGTCCCCAGGATGAATTCTGCCAAGTAACTAGTGATAGGATGTGAGGAAATGGCCTCAAGTTGCACCAGGGGAGGTTTAGGCTGGATATTAGAAAACGTATTTTTTTTTTTTTAGAAGAAAGGGTTGGGTAATGTTGGAACAGGCTGTCCAGGGCAATGGTGGAGTCCCTGTCCTTGGAGGTATTTTAAAAGACCTGTAGATGTGGTGCTGAGGGACATGGTTTTAGTGGTGACCTGGCAGTGCTGGGTTAGTAGTTGGACCTGATGATCCTAAAGGTCTTTTTCAAAAGAATTCTGTGATCTTGCACAACAGCTGTTCTCGGTTTTGTGGCCTGACACGCAACAGTTGTGTGACAGCTGTGCATCATCTGTCTTTTGATGTGATCCAGCTTTTTGCATGTTCCCCGCACATAAATAGTGTGAAGCTGTGGCGGCACCAAGACTGTGTCCTGGGGAAGGACTGCATGGGGAGACCTCAGCTTAAGGAAACCACTCTGGTAAACTGTCCCCGGGCTGTAACCACCTGTGGCTTGTCTTGGTTGTGTGCTGAGGTGTGTGGCTTTTTTGGGGGTGTGAGGTGTTCAACCCATTGCTAGCACAGAAATAAGTATTATTTTAACTGTGTTCTACCAAACATTTTAAGTCATAGGAGGCATCAAATCACTTAACGGGCACTGAATTACTGTAAGAAGCAACCAGAATTTGTTTTTCAGAGAGGTCAAGGGCTGTCAGAACTTCCTCTAGGATCCAGAACAATTGCCTCATCATTACTATCAACATTTCGATGATAAAGTCTGAGATTTAAGCAGTTTTACTAACCACGGCCCCACTTTGGAGCTTTCCACACAGAGAGGTGCATACTTGTCAGTCTTTAGTATGGTTTTACTGTAATCGCAGTTATCCGAAACCACCTTCCCCACTGCTCAGGAAGAACCTGCCCAGTGTTTGTTCTTTTTCTCCCAAGTGCAGTAAGTGATATGGAAAATAGTCCAGAATATCTAGATATTTTATTACTAGTTATTTGCAGGTAGTGTCAACTTAATCCAGAGGAGCTTGTTTATAGTCTTTTTGTTGCTATTAATTTTTTGTGCTTGGGCGTAAGAGAAACCATATATTAGCTAGAACCTCTGGCTCCTGAGCACATGTCATCTTTGCATTTATCTGTTTGGTTACAGGTGGAGGTGAAAGATGCTCCAGCCTTGCTGTTCTGAGCATCATGCTGCACAAGATACTAGCAGCTTCTCTTAGACCGAATGTTTCCTAAGGATATACAGATCTTTTCTGCTAAGCCTTTGATTCATGGCGACAACATCATCTTGTCTGCATGATCCATCATTTTTCCCTGATCATAAACCCTTATACAAAGCAAAACTATTTTAGTAATGGGCCCCTCACCAGGCTGGGGTGTGTGGTCTCCCATGTGGATTAAGAACTCCCAGCCAAAATCATCTTTGCTTCCCTTCAGGAGGAGGTAGCTACGTATGCCCGGTAATAGGAGGAATGCCAACCCAGCATCCTGTCTCTGATTGTGAGTGACTTTTCATTCCGAAGAAATCCACTTACCTTTCCTTCCTTTCCAGTCTGTCCCTCACAGCTGCTTCTCCCAGGGAACTACTGCCACAAATATTAAAATACCACTATCATTTTGTGAGTAAGGTATTTGCTGTGGCCAATATTTTACCAAGATTAAAGAGTACTCAACTGGAATTAAAAATACTTCCCCAGGTTAAGATCTTGTAATTCAAGAATTAAAAAAAAATTGCTGAATTGTCCAATTCTGATTGATCCAGTTAAAAACAGCCCCTTTCCAGACTGCCTTTTGATATGTAAGCCTGCTGGTATAGCTACATGAAACTCAGCTGGGGTGGGGGAGTGGAAATCTCCCGTTTCATTTGCTGCTTTTTCTGCCCTCAAGGCAAAATTCACAACATACAATATGGAAATGCTTGTTCCAGTGACATGTTTTATACCACTATCCAATCTGGCTACAATTTTAATATAAGCATCACATTAGCAAGTGTTTCATCTGCTTAAAATATCTCCTTGGTTTTTTAGAAGTAGTTCCATAAAGCTTTCACGACAGTTCAAGTGTGTAGCTTTTCTTTCTTTCCACCTCCTGCCACTCTCACCAGCTTGGCAATGTTTCCTTGGCCCTTTGGTGACCAAACTTTCTCTCACTGGTACAAAATTATAACTTAGCCTGTTTTCGTGCAGTCCGCGGGAGGCAGGATGAAACCTCACGTATCATGACTAAGTGACATTTAGCACATTGAGTATAATCAGCTTCAGCTCTTTTTGAGCAGGCACTGGTAGATTTAAGAAGTCAACACAGTGGGAAGTGTCTTACCCACAACAATCTGCCTACTCAGAAACAGCGAGTTGGACTTTATTTAATCTATAGCTCCTTTAAAGTGACAGGCTTGGTAAACGGGATGCTTGTTTGCATCTCTGGCTCTGGAAAGCCTCTTGCTGGTTCTGCTCCGTCTCACTGCAGCTCTGGGTAACTGGGGCTGCGGGGATAATGTTATTAGTGGCCACTTGCGCATCTCCAAGGAACTACTATGGGCTGTGCTTTCAGGAGACCCTTAATTTCTCCTGCACCCTGGAGGCACCAATCAATACCCAGCTTGCTCTTGCTGGTGTTATCTGTGCAGGCTTGGCAGCATCTCTTACAGCAGGTACTCATTAAGAACACACAAGCCCTTCCTGCTCAGACCTCCATTCACAGAGCATTTTGTGGTCTGTATAATTCCTTAGGCTTAACGAGACCATGGAATCAAGGCAATGTACTTGTGTAAATTCACCCCGGAGACCTGGCTATCAGCTAACCCCCAGCTCATGACTGAGCCGTGTTTATGATTTATCGTTCACATCCTCATGTGTACATGGCCCTTTTCAGAAGTAAAATGTACAAAAGAAAATTTGAAGCTCTTCTGAGGGTATGACATGGGGAAGACCAAGATAAAGGATGAGGCGGGTGGATTAGGAGAGGTTTGAGACATGGTTTAGGGGAGGAAAGGCAAGTCAATATGATAGAAATCTTGTTGTGATTCACAATTTCCATAGCAGTCATATCCTGAAACAAGTCAGGCCACATACTACTCTTAATGATACTTGTTTCAGACAACAGAGAACTGATGAACTCTTACAATGCCAACTCGTGTAGCTAGAGGATTAGAACAATTAAAGGAGCAGAGAAGAGATATCTGTATGCTGTGTACTGAATCGCAGAGGGCTACACGAATATACTCCTGTGGGGCAGCAAATGCAGATGATAAAGGTTCACTGCTTGCAGTAACGAGAGGGACATGAGAAGGCAGGAACAAATGATGAGAGGCAGCAGTAAGGATTGCTGTGGCTGTTACAATGTGCAGTACAAAATGTGCAATAATATTTTTCACAAGTCATGGATTGCTTGCAGTGACAGTTCCTTTGATATTGGGAATTGCATGTCTCTAGGTCTGTACACTTAATGGTGGAATTAAAGAATACAAGCTCTAAAAGTCAGACGAACTCTTGCTTTGGCCTCTCCTTCAAGTAGCTGCCATGTTTCTAAGTCTAGACTTAAGGCCAGATGATGTAGTGAACTGCAGTCAGTTTAAAACAGGTTGATCAATGATTACTGTGTTAAACACGCTTATAAGGTCACATTTGGTTCTGTTAAAGTTATTTTCTTTGAACAAGATGGGTGATCTTAGTGCAACCACTCCTTTTTTCTTCTTTGCTTACATTGCTACAAAAACTGGAGAGCAACAAAAATTTCTGTATCTGGAGCGTGGATGGAAGTGTTGAAAAATTATAGGGAGACTAGTAACAATTCATTAGGAAACCCCATTAGAAACATCTCTTAATGATTCTCCCTTTGGCAAGCTAACACTCTAATTTTTTTTGGTTGACTTGTTATTAATGTGTTTTTAACTGGAGTATTATACTGCACTAAATCAAGCCCCATACAAAAACTTACCACAATGATGAAATGATCATTATCAATCAAACGTGGTCATGTTATGGAGTGAAACCAGAGGTTTTCCTTTGCTTTTTGTTTTGTTATTGACAAGACCTGTTCTCCATGAAAATATTAGCAGATGTTACTGGTATTTATCTACTCTAAAGCATTATCAGATGCATTATTTGCAGTCTTGCAGCTTGTTTGCCCTGTAAAAGCAACACTTTGTCCCTACGATCTAACTTGGTGCCTAAGAGCTGACACCATGCTGTGCTGTGAGGAGGATATGCTACGTAGGTTATTACTGCCAAAACAAGTCTTTATTTTGCTGTGGAAAATATGAAAGCTTCATCTTATCTGCCATTATCTCAGGAAGCAAGAGATCCCTCACTGAAACCCAGTGTATGCTTTATGGTTTTTTCTGATGAACTCTTATTTCTTCTTTGGTTGCTGTATTTACTGTATGAATAGCATCTTTTATTCTGCATTGTACTGGTTTTTATAAACGTGATATATGTGAAAGTAGAAACCAAATAAGAACAATGAAAACCAATCTGTGACTCATACCTTAAGCAATTAAATATTGTGAAATGTGTTTTACGTGTTGTACCTGTCACAGCGTCAGCTGCTGCTGTGTCTTTTGGGCTCCCTGTGTGCTGTCATTGCCATTCTCAGACCCTGGCTTTGGTGATGTTTTCTCTTGTCCCAGCCGAGCCACCCTGGAGATGTAACTGAGTTCTGGGAATCTGTGCTCCAACAGACCATGTTGTGACGTGGGCATGTTTCCATAACCAAAGAGCTGCTTGTTCTCCTAACAGGAGCAAGGTCTGGAGAGTAAGAGCATTTCAGGAAGCAGTCTGCATGAGTGCCTCCCCATTTCTTCCTGTCCTATTCCTCCCCTTCCAGTATTTCTGCGTAACTCTGAGTGTGCGTGTGATGAAGTTTGGAGAACTGGAGTGAAAACTTCAGTTCTGCAATCCTGTTTATCGTAATGGTATATGGGCACGTGTACCAGCATGAGTGGGGACTCTCTGGAGGGATGCAACAAGCGCTGGGGACCCTGAGGCTAGCTCTGCCCCAGGAGCCATGCTTCCAAACCTGCCACCTTCACCCATGAGACTCAAGCCTTTGGGGAAGCTGCCGTGTTAGCTGCGTGCTGGGCCTTTTGTTGTGACAGTTCTGGCTCTGGGTTTCAGGGCTGTGTAATGAGTTATGGAGTAAAATAAGGATGCAGATACTGGTTTCGATACATCTTTGGGGTCCTTCTGAAAACAAAGTGCATTTTCCTTTGTTTACTGATCAATAGATATTCCTTTGGCTTACGGTTATTTCCAATCCTAGCCTTAAGTGGTCACAGATCACTAACCTTTGGGTCACGCTGTGCAGCTCAGCTCTATGCCCAAGTGGCTAAAAAAGCCAGGAGCTGATCGATGGGGATTCAGTAGCACTGACAATAGAGTTATGCTTATTACATTGATTCTGGATGGGTTTTTTCCTAAAATGTTGAGCACTGCTAGTTTTGATTTTCCTTGATGAGCTGTTTCAGAAGTGTGTGTAAAAACGATTCATTACTCCTTTTATTGGTGCTGCAGCCCTGGTAGCAATGTTTATGGGAAGGAGGTAATAATGCTACTACTGCTCACAAGCTTCAGCTCCATCCCAGCTACCAGCATTACATCTTACGCTTTTGGCTGCTGCCAAAAAAATCACCTCAGAAAAGAGGCCTTTGTCCCTTTTTTTTTCCCCTGTCCTGGATCCAGAGTCAAGCAAAGTTACATTTGTGTTTTAGAAACTTCGTGTAGCACAAGTACAACTTCAGGGCTGGATAAGTCTGAAAAGTAGCTCTGTCTTCAGAGCTGGGTCCAGCTGCCCTTTCATACGAAGGGTATTTGGTTTCATGTGGAAGGCACCCAGAAACATTGTCAAGAGAGTTATCAGAGTGTAGTGACCTGCGAAATCCCTTATCTTTCATATTGCCACACTAAAGACTTGTTCTTGCTGCCCATTCTGGGAAAGCAGCTCTCTATAGACAGTGAATGGCAGCACAATCTCCATTCCCAAAAGTAATTCAGAGCTCCTGAGTCAGGTCCTGGCTTTGAAGTATTTTCTGGAGGCAGTTTCAGAGTTATGCAAGACACCCCTTTAGTGCCTCCTTGACCCCCTGATACTGTAAATATTTCATGATGCGAGTATCTCCTCTTCTAAAGTTAGGTGATACTGAAGTCACTGAAACTGATGCTGCCTTAGGAAGTTGTGACTTCTGGGGATTACAGAAGGAGGTCTCAGAACTGAGTGAGGAACTTGCCGAGCTGGTTCATTGCAGAGTAGGTTACCTTGGCGAGGCAGGTGGGTTTCCACCCTCTCTTTCTAGTATTAAATGAAGTCAGGATGGCATACCAAACCAGAAGCATGTCTTCTATAAAAAACTATTAGGTGTAAATTGCAATATTCTCTTCTTCCAGTTATTAGTGGGAATAACCTGGAAGGGAGAAGGGGGAACAGCTGATATAAGAAAAGTTAAAAAGTTATTGTTGTTTGATCTTTTATTAAATATTTTGCCACTTGAGCTAGAGAAACAGTTGGTAATATTTCAAGTACAAATTTGCCACTTTGCAGAGGAAAAACAGATTTGGCTGTGAGATGGTATGTACAGAAAAATGTGGTGGGAGCCCGTGGTGAAACTTGATCTTCAGTCTAGCATGAATAACAAGGTATTTCATTTTTCGTAAGTGTATTTGTAATTATTTTGTGTGGTGCCGTTTAAAAGCTTTGTGTTTCCAAAGGGGAAGGGTGTCGTGAAGTGCAGAAGGATAGAAATGACCTCTGCTTGCACCTTATCCTGTAGGTTTATATTGTGGTGCAGCAGTGAGTAACCTGCTAAACATTATGTATTTCACACCTGGCTGCTGACTCTGTGAAAAGTTTTTATCCTCTGGAATTCCTTAGTAAATATTAATGTACAGTATTCACTGGATCTGTCTGTTTCACTTACTTCACCCATTCTTCTCTGTAATTCGTTTTATTCCCTTTATCCTGTGGTGAGTCTAATCAAAGCCAAATCCAGCTGGTTTAATGATCAGGTTTTATTAGTCCCCCAGGCACTGCAGAGATGTCACCGGAGCCCGGTATTATTACGCCTCTACAGAAATGATTAATTTAACCTTTTTGCATATTGCAAGAATTAAAAACATAATAAATCAGCAGAGGTTTATTATGCTAAGTGATGTATGTAACCTGTTAACCATTTTGTTTTACCTGTGCAGTACTTGTTGAGATTTCTCAAAATTCATCATTTATGGTCCTGATAAACATCAGCTTTAGTAGCCTTTGGAAGCTGCTGTGTTAGTTTTGTAGCTGACTGATCTCATCAGACTCATGATAAAGAAAATATGAAGTTAAACCCAGAATTCCAAAAGACTTCAGTGAGGCTAAGACTGTAACATCTAAGTTTGGGATTTTCTTAATAGCAGCACTTTGGGGTTTTAAAATCAATGAGTGTAAAAGCCCCAAAATGCACATAAAATGATTAGATGGGTATTAGGGGCTACTTGTTTCTCCCATCTCTGCTGTGGTGTGTATTGTGGACAATACCATTTGGCCTAGTGCCTGTGATGTTTTTACTGACACTGAGCTGTAGTCATGGATCACAGCACTGGACAAACACTGCAGGAAAAACTGGTCCCTGCCCCAAAAACCAGGTTTATTCAGCTGTAGCAACTCCCATTCCAGCAAACAGTGCTGGCTGCAAGAGAGGCAGAGGATGAGATCTTGTGTGTGGCACCAGTGCTCTTGGCAGCGATCTGAACCTGTGCTCCTGCTCATGAGGCATTTGGGGCTCAGCTGTGCCCTGGGCAAGAGGCAGCCTCCTGGGCCAGGGGATTTGTTCCAAGGGAATTATTTTGGCAAATAGAGACTGGTCATTCATTAAAAAAACGGGTGGGTGGATTGAATAGATATGTTGCATCTTACATGAACAAGCAGAGAGTCATTCCCTGAGTCACGGAAGCGGTTAAAAGAGCCAAGATGGGAATTGGTCACCAGCCTGCCTAGCACAGAGAGCGTGGCTGGGAGGGAGGATTCCTGGCAGGAAAACCAGCAGGAGTGACAATCATGTTTTCCATACTCTTATCCCAAGTAGGGCAAACCAAATACTTCAGTTGGGTTGCAGCTCCAAAATATTTTCCC
This sequence comes from Buceros rhinoceros silvestris, assembly GCF_000710305.1. Taxonomy (NCBI): domain Eukaryota; kingdom Metazoa; phylum Chordata; class Aves; order Bucerotiformes; family Bucerotidae; genus Buceros; species Buceros rhinoceros. The sequence goes on from NW_010419329.1 coordinate 43,341, forward strand.
AGCACCAAACGGTGGAAATATTTTGGTGCTTTGGAAAGGCCCTATATCCGAGTGCCAAGCGGGAGCTTCAGCATTGGGCGCTGCCTGGGAGCGAGGCAGCCCGAGGAGTGCGGCAAGTAGGACAGCTTGTTTGTGCCTCGCTGGGACTGGCACAACTCAAGGCTGGCTGGCAGCAGGGCAGCAGCTTGTCTCCCTAACTGAGGGCTTTCTTAGAGGGTTTCTCTGGTAGCGACATATTCTGTTGATCATTCTGTTTTCCTTAAAGCTTTTGTTCAGTGGTGTTTGACCAGCTCTTCTCTTTGCTCACTGCTCTGACTGCTGCAAAGAGGGGCTTGTCACAGGTGGAGGGGCTTCTCCTAGGAACAGAGTTTCAGACCCTGCCTGCCCATGTGTTTGAGTGGCGATCTTGAAGGTTCATTCCTTGAATGTTCGTTTTTCTGAGGCTGATTTTGATGGTTCACTCTTGAACAGCAGTAGTGAGGAAGCAGAGTGCTTCCCTGGCTCACTGGGTGGTGCAGGATGGAGCAGGGGGAGGTGAGGAGGAGAGTGGAAGGAAGACCAGGGCAGTCAAGAGGGAGAAGTCCTGGGCTCTGCTAGCCACAGTCTGGGTGTAGACGTGCAAAAAAGCCTGTGGTTTTTGGCAAGCAGATGGGAACAAATGAGTGGCTTAGAGCAGTAGATCTTTCCATGAGCCCCCAGGGAGGTGGCAGGACCCCTGGCAGCCACCTCTGGCGTCCGTTCAGTTAATAAAGCTGGGAGTGAAGCTAAGGGGAGGTGCAGGGTTACCATTCTCCAACCCATGAGCAAGGGGGAAGCCGGGGTAACCCTGCACCTCTGCTCACTGGAGAGGACTGGAAATCATCAAAACTGAGAACTCTTCTTGGGAAACTGGAAATCCTGATGGAGGACCAACATGGCATTGACAGGCGTATGCTGTGAGAGAGGCCTGACCTGCAGCCGCCCTGCTGTGAAAGGCTGCTCTGCCCTGTCGTGTCCCCACAGCATTTTGGGGACAAGTGGAGGGGTGTGCGAGTGTCCAGCCCAGCAAGGGAGGAGTGGGGCAGCCCGAGCAGCCCAACTGCCAGCATATGTCCTACTGCCTTCCCTGAGAAGAAAAATGTAGATTTTTTTTTTTCGTTTACCTCACTTCTCTTCCCTTTTCTCCTTTCTTTGCCTGTGACACTGAGCTAATCCAGGTGGAAGTGGCCAGGAACTTTTGTCCTGCCCTGGGCCTGAAGTGGAACCTGAAGCTCTGCCCCTCTGGGGCCAAGAGGGGCAATTAAAAAGACAGCTAAAGGGAATGGGTGGAGAGGAGATACTGTCATGGCAGGGGTAGGGACAACCTGTGCTGTGACCCAGGGACCAAGCGGGGCTTGGGCAAGCTGAGCTCCAGAGTTACTGTTCAATCGGATGAGTAAGGGAGTGCTGGAGAAAACAGAGTGGGAGCAGATGTTGACAGAGGTGCATACATACCATTAAGGACACTAACATGAGTTCTTGCAAATAAAGACCAACTGTTTTGTATTCAAAAGGAGAAAGAAATAGGTTTTGGAGAAGCAAAGTGAGCTGAAAGCGACTTACAGGACATTGAGGGTTTTTTATTGACTCAAACAACTTTTGTTGAATGCTGAGAAGCAGAGGAAATAAACTCAAAAGGCTAATGAAACATTATCTTCTATTCCAGTCTTTCTTCAGCTCTGGGAGCTGGCCTGGATTTCTTTGTGGCGTAGCATATCTTTGAACGAAACATCCTTTTATGATTTTTAAATTAACAGCAATTCCTCCAGTGGTTCATTTTTTTGTTACTCCAAGTGCATGGCTTTTGCCAGCCTGAATTTGTCTGGTTTCATGTTCTGCCTGTGGGACTGTTGCACCTTTGCTTGGATGAAAAGCCTCCTCTTATCAGTCTCTTTTTCCCCAAGTAAGTATTTGCTTAGCGATCAGACATGCCTTAACCTGCTCCTTGATAAGCTAAATAAATTGAACTCCTCAAGACTGTCACTGTAAGATGAGTTTTCCCATCCTTTAATCAATCTCACGACTTATAGCCATATCCAATTTATCAAACTCTCCCTCCGTGTGTGAGCGCTAATGCTGAATGTAGTATTTTACTGGCAGTAGTGACAATAACTGTAAGGTGATATTTATTTGGGTTTCTCTTCCTATATGCCCAATGCGCGCTGGTCCTCGTAGCCATAAAGCTACTTCACGAGCTCGTTGTGATCGGAGGATGCTGCAGTCAGGCTGTGGGCTTTTTCCCTGTGTGCCTCTGGTGACCCAGCACACACAAGGCTTGGTGCAGGTTTTTTTCTCATGGTTACTCTGCTATTTGTCACATAAATGATTCATTGAACTATGTTCCCTTTGTGCTAATCACTGGATGCATCCAGACAATTACCAGAGGATGGGTTTACCAGCGCTGCTGTGCTGTGGCTCTTCTCATTATATAAGAAACATTATTTTCTAACAAAAAAGTCTTCAGTTTCACTCAAAGAAGGAAGCATTTGCTCTGCCAACAGTTTCTAGAGGCTCGTTTTCTTTCTTCGTGGTATTTTGTAGCTGTCCAGGAAGGATTTGCGCAGCAACAGAGCTGCCTGAATAATCCCACTGCATTCACTGTGCCACGTGTGCTGTAGGAGTTCTCAGCCATCTCCATTATAAAAATCCCTTCCCAAATTCTTGGCTGCAGTGTGAGGAAGGAAGAGGTTAGACTTGTTGGTTTGGGGGCTTTTTTGGTTGTTTTTTGCTGGTTGGTTTGTTTTCCTTCGTGGGAACAGGGTCTGGGGAAGGAGGAGGGGTCCAGGGTTGGTGGGTCTAGGTTAAAAGGTAATTATTTTTGTAACAGAATTAAAACCTGAAGCACACTGAACCGATTTCTAATACAAACAGGATCAGCATTAGCTTTTAAAGGATTGCTATTATCGTTTCAGGACTGCAATGTGATTTAAACGGTAATAGATATTGATTTCTATATTAGTGTTCTTGGTCCTAGTATTGCATTTCTGCTGCCATCTGCTAAAACGGGAATGGCATTTTTCACTTTATTGACTGGGCGGTGGGTTGGAATACTGTATTCCTGCGTGCTCTGGATCCCTGAGGCAGCTAAAAGCTTACAGGGAAAAGGAAGGTTGGGGGACAGTTCAGCTGCTTGAGACATTTGTGTTTTGTAGTACCCATTATTAAGCGTATATAGAATAAAAGCTCTTAAAGGACATTTTGCTCTGAAGAACACCACAGGTACTCCACGGGGCAGTATTATTTTAAAACGAGAGAGAATTTCTGTAGCATCCTGTGCTGGTGGTCTAAACCAGCATGGGTGGGATTTCCCAGGGCAGTCGGTTTTGACTGAGTTGACCGCTGCGTTTAGCGGGAGCTCATCTCACCCATGCAGGAAAACTCAAGTGCTGTCCTTGTGCTGGTGACCCACAGATCTTCCTCCCCAGACCAGACTAATAGCTGATGGTGATTGAGTCCAGCATAACCAGACTCCCTCTGAGGCTTTCTCTCCAAGATGTCTCATTCCTAGTCCCCACGTCTATCTTCTGTTCAGCATCGGCCTGTTGTCTCATACTTTTGCCAGAAACACAGGAGTCTCCTTTGAGACAGCTCGCAAGGTCCAAGCTGTGGCTCGCCCTTGCTGGCCCGTTGGGGCCCTGCCTGATGTCCTTCATCCACTAGCAGTGTGGCAGCTCCTGACCAGCTACATTTCACATCTGCAAACATGCATCTTCAGACTGCCTCCCTGGTTGCTCCTCATGCTGGAGACAACTTTCACATTCTTATTTTCTCACCCTAAAAGTCCTTGTTCTGGTACACCGAGGGGGGAGAAGAAAAAGCCTTGCACTGATGACAAGTTTGTCATTTGTTCTCTTGCTGGCACAGACAAGCTCATGTTGCTGGTGTCTCGTGGCCCTCAAAAAAGGGCCACCGTGTTCTCTCTGCGCTCTGTAGGCAGGTTGGCCACTGCCCTTTGCTGCACATGCAGGGGGTTTCTGCTGCTGCTACAGCTAATATTTGTGAAATGATTCACAGAGTTGCTCTCTAAATGAACTCTATTACAGAATGCTGTTCAAAATCAGAATATTCTGAAACAAAGCTGCCTCTTGCTTATGACTCTTCCCAGAAAACTGATTTTGCCTAATGACAGAATGGTAATAAGCAGTACTTAATTAGCATAAATTAAGTTTAATGGGAACAAATTCTGCTAGTGTCAAGTAGTTAAGAGGTGTTTAATAGCACTGAAATTCTGAGAGGTCATCTTATACTACCTGAAGGTGCCAACTAAATGTGAAGGTCTCTGTTCTCCAGGGCATTCAGGGAGATCTGTCAAGTGTGCAGCTAGAGCTTGGTGGCCTTGATTCAGGGAGAGCTGACCCGAAGTGTTCAAGTTCATGATACAAACTTGTTTAGGAGTCCTTTTTTTAATTACTGACTTTAATGTGAACACAAATTTAGACAATTTAGAATCAGAACATGGGAATATAACGGTAGTTTAATTTTGTCAGAGATCTGACTGTCTCTTTAGTCTGTCTCTTGCAAGTGTGTACTTGACAATTCCCCCACTATATTCTCACAGTCACCAGCAGTCAATATCCTGGGGACTTCCTGAGCCATTTTCTTCTGTATTGTTGAAAGACTTTATTTTTATTTTTTCCTCTGTTTAGCCACTCTTGGACAGAAATCATAGTGTATGGCAGAAGCCCAAATTTCAGACTGGACGTAAGTTTTCCAGCTTCTGTCTGCATTTCCTGATCTGAGTGCTTGATCTTTAGTTGCATTAGGTGAAACATTCATTTCCTTCATTAGGAAGATATGCCATGATCCTCCTCACCAAGTGCACGGGGCTGGGCATCCCAAGTCATAGGGTGACAGAAATGAGGAATTTTGAGAAGGGTCAACCCATTGTACAAGCACATGTGACCAACACCTCAGTGAGGAACAGAGAGCTGGAGGAATTAGTTCTAGGAAGAAAATGGAATATTCAGAAAATATAACCATGGAAAGTATAGAATAAAGTGAATTAATTTAAATAATACATAGTTTACATGCAAGAAGTGTTTGGTTGGATTGTTTACTCTAAGAAAAAAAAATCTTTGCCCTGAGATCCTTCTAACTTGTAAAATGTCAAGAAATGTTACTGCGAGGCCAGCCCACTGGCACTGTACCTGGCCTCGTACTCCAGATGTCACGCTATAAGAAAGGAGTCTGCATCTGTAGGGGAGAACTTGAGAGAGAGTTCAGTGCCAGAGGAGCACTGCTCCAGGGCAGAACCAGTTCATTATCTGATGAACAACAGAAAGCAACAGGATTTTGAAGAGGGAATGTGGTTTTACTTAATTTGTCACTGGTTTTGGGCACACTTGGTCTAAACTTGGCCTTTTTCTATGCTGTACTTACCTAAAGCAGCCTGACCTGTTCTGTGGTCAGTTCTACCTGTGCAGGTTAAAGTTCCTTCTGAAGCTTCTACCTCTTCTTGTCTTCTCTTTTTGCCCTGACTTAGGCTAAAAGCTTTAGTCTGAGCTTTCATTGCCTTCCACAAGGACAGCTGCAGCGGTCTGGTAGCCTTACCACAGCCCCTCCAGCATCCTCCAAATAAACCCTCTATTTGTTCTTCGGACTAGAAGCAGGTGCTTTACTCTGTATTTATAAAGCACATAAGCTTGGTGGTGTTTTAGCCCAGGACTTGACCTTCTAGCTACTATTAAAGGTCTGCTTTGAGCTCCGTGTGGGTAGTAAATAACTTGCCCATGGTTTGCTGTAAAAGCTTCTAATTTACAAGCAGATACATTAGTGAGTTCATATTTGGAGTTTTAAGCAATGAGTTCAAGTCAAACACAAACTGAGTGCGTGTCAGGCAACTAAACGCTGTGTGCTCTCTAAAGGTGCTCTCCAAATGAGAGCTGTCTCTTCAGCTGCTGCTTCTGGAATCGGAGAGCGTTGCTCAAACAAGTCAGGCTCTGGCCCTATACTTGGTGTTTGCGTGTGTCAGACCAGGAGTGAACAGTGTGCCACGGGTCCCGGGGTTGAAGGGGTGGGTTTTGATCCTCTCTGCATTGGGCCATCACACAGTGCTCTAATTTCTCAAAGTATGCGGCAAGCAGCCCCACTTCCCCTGACCATGGCAATACATCTCTTCAGATCCCTTATGGGGGGCTAGTGGAAATCCTTAGAAAAAAAGGATTGCTGTTGTATTATGGCATAAATCACAGAATCATCTGGTTGAAAGAGACCTTTAAGACTGAGTCCAACTCTTCACCCTGTGCTGCCAAAGTCCCTAAACCATGTCCCTCAGCACCACATCTACATGTCTTCTTCCCTGGGCAGCCTGTTCCAGTGCTTCACAACCTGCTCTGTAAAGAAGTTTTTCCTCATATCTAACCTAGATCTGCCCTGGTGCAACTTGAGGCCATTTCCTATTGTCCTGTCACATGTCACAGGAAACAAGAGACCAACCCCTACCTCTCAAGATACTGGTGTGGCCTGATGCTCACAGCCCTCCTCGGGGGGTACCAGTGCTCCCACATACTGGCTGGGAATGGAGGGACAGAGAGAGCGGCTTATTTCTCCAAGGCTCCAGGGAAATCTTTCAGAGACAGGGGAGAGTGAATCCACCTCCTGGGAGTCCCGGCCTGTCGTCCTGCCCTGCCGTATGGCCGGGCACTGCGTGCTGTGCCACCGGGAGTATAAAACCGAAGGGAGAGGAGAGCTGAAGTGTGGCCTTAGGTCTGGTGTCTGCTGCTGAAACGAAGCCTGCGGTTGGGCATGTTTATCATCTGGCTCGTAATGAAGCCATTACACTGCAGTCACAACTCTGAATTGCAGCTAATAGATTTTCATTTTGTTTTCTCAGTTAAGTCATATTTGATAAATGCAGAAATGTGTCGGGAGCAGCTTATCTCAAGTCGACAGTTTCTTCTTAAATGGGTGGCACAAATGTGCTTTGCATGAGGATTTTTGGAAAGAAAAGGAGATTCTGTAGCAAATCTCTACAGGAATTAAATGGCAAACCTGGAGCATCCACTTGCTGAGTACAAGTCTCTTACCTTTTAGGGATTTGTTAACTTGTAGCTGTTGAAGATAAACATTAATTTCTTAGTGTGTGTGTATATACAGGTATGTGTGTATTTGCCTGAGCAGGCTAAACTTTTCTAGTATTGGATGTGTAATTCTTTCTTTGCAGTGCTTTCGATGTTGGCTTTAAAGACTGGTTGAAATGAATCTTCCTAAAATTGTTGTAGGAAAGAAACAGAATTCCATTACCTGCTTCTCTGCAGACAAATGCATCAGGATGTTGGTTTTATCTAATTTATTATCCTATCCTCTTGACTTTAAATGGCGCAGGCCTAGTTTGCACAGAGTCTCCCAGTGGACTGGGCAGTGATAGAGCCAGCATGTGGGGTATCATTGCACCAAGCTCTCCATTTCAGAATTACTCTGGAAAAGTTTTCAGCACAAAGTACCTATATATAGGTGTGTAGTACATATATTATACAGGGAGGTGGAGGTAATTTTTACATTTTTTTAATCCTGGTTGGAAAATTTCCTACTATAATTAAGCCAGCATTCTCAAAATGCTGACACTAAGCCTGTCTCCCAACAGTATCCGGAGGAACTTTGTCGGCATTTTCAAATCTCAAGGCCAGATGTAAGCACCCAAATCTGCCTTTTTTGGCCAAATTTTCAAAGCAGTTTTATAGCTGCACATAAGATTTTCTGGAGTACCCAAGCAAATCCACAACAGACCCCTTCCAGAACTGAAGGAAACATAAAAAAATCGTAAGGGAACATCTGTCCCCGTGGCATTGCAGAGGTGCTGGGCATCACATCTTCTTGGGAGCTGGCTGGGCATTAAGGTGAAATGCAGTCCAGCACAGCAGCCGTGTGTGGTGGAAGCCCCAAGCCTCCTGGCCACAGCCAGCCGCCGCTCCCAGCGTGGACGCTCGCAGGTTTGCAAAACCAGACACTCTGTTCCTGTCCTGGCCCCGTGCCCAGTTCTGTCTGCATAAGGCACGTCTCTAAACGCCTTTAACTGGATCAGAAGGCTGAAGTGTTTGTCACAGCCACCCTTCTTTGACAACAGTTGCCCTATTGTTAGCAATGCTCTCATCCCATCCCCTGTTTCCTTTTTGTCCCCTCTATTTGCCTTCTGGGTCTTCTCCTCTCACCCCAGTGCTGCCCCATGTGCTTTCCCAAGGTTTGCTTTCTTTCCTCTGCCTCTGTTGTTTGTTTCTCACCTCGGGCTCTCTCTGCCACGGTTCCTGCTGCTGGAGGTGAGTTTGGGAAGTACATCTCCCCTTGTCTGGTCTTTGGGCTTCCTGCACTTTCACCCATGTGCCAGATTTGTGCTCCAAGACATAGGCTGTATGTCTGCAGGCCTGCTGCTCTCTCTCTGTCCCTCTCCTCTTACTAACCACCACCGTAACAGCATCCCTAGCTCCAGGCTGTCTTCTCCAGCTGACCTTCACCCCAGCCCAACTCAGACATATAAAACAGAACTAGCCTGTATCATGTATTCCGATAAACAAAACCAGCAGGTCCTGTTAAGCGTGAGCTATGTACCTACTATAACATGACCTCAGACCATTAAAATCACACACTTTGTTTCTGGATTAGGGTTTGTTTATAAATGTTGCACAGAGAGACTTTATTAGAGCTTAGTGAACCAAAATCTGCTTTTGGATTTCCATAGTGCAGGAGTTGTTGGTTTGAATGCGCTACAGGGATTTAAGGAGGAGGAATCAGAAGTTTGAAATCATTGTTGAAACTCCTGCTG
>NW_010419329.1:52210-55596 GCF_000710305.1 Buceros rhinoceros silvestris
TGCTGAATTATACAAAGTCACTGTTTATCAGAGCTCTCTTATCTTTGAAAGACAAAATGATGGGAAAAATACACTCAGTGACAAATCCCATGTCAAGAAGAAACTGACTGATCTACTAAACCTAAACTGTTCTTCCAAATGTTTCACTAGAGTGAGACACACAAAATAGACCTTTGGAGGACTCCGGTGTGAGGACATTGCTATGAACTCGAGAGCACTCTTGCTTACCTGAAAACTTCTGCAGTCACCGACCATTACGTCACATTGCAGTGCTGTTAAGTGCAAAAGGCTACATTTTAAGTTCAGGTAGAGTATGCAAATTCTGGTGAATATTTTCAGTGGATTCATCAGCTGAACTGATGTTTCTCAGCACCTGTGAGGATAGAAGTAAACAATGATAGCTGCGCTGCCTGGACCATACGGTTTCTCCTCAAGAATTGCCAGCATGGGCTCGCAAAAGGGCACCGTTTCCCAAGGCAGCTCGTTGAGTCAGCTCCAGCTTTTCTGCCAGATTTGTGGCTGAACCCTGAACTGCTGCTTTCTAGGTCACTAGAGACCAGCAGCGAGGAGGGATGTGTTACAGATGTTTTGCTGGCAAGCCACACTTCAAAAACGTGTGGGCTCAATCCCAGCAGATGCTGAGACTCTACTAGCCCTGCTGACCACGGGGCTGATGCTTCTAAGGACAGGCTGCTCTGCCTCTGCCCCAGACAGGAAAGTGTGTGAAAGCATCAGGCATGCAGGGCACATGCCATCCAGCCCCTCTGAGCATGTACTGTGCTGGCCTGAGGTTTTGGTACTACCACAGTCATGTTCAAATTCTTTTCTCCATCGGAAATATGCCCTAGCATTTCAAGGGGGTGCAATTAAATGCTTTTTATTTCTGTGTAGCGGCTAATCTCATGCATGTAAATAGCTGCAACTGAAACATTTTATTACTACTTGTCTTTCCCTTTCAGTGAAATTTAAACTTTCCTTGTGTATCCCCATTTTTTCTTTAATTCTTGTTTCATTAAGAGCAGCGTACTGAAACTTGCAGACTCATCCATTAGCTTTCTAATGATGACAAAAAGTTAGTGTCTGTGAGCAGCAAAAGTAAACATGTCTGAGACAGTTAATTTTTTGCTTGGATTTAAGTAAATAGCCCCTGTCCAATGAAGCATTCCCTTTTTACTTATACCAGTCTCTAGCACTCAAAGGTGGGTATCTGTCCTAGACTGGATCTCAGAACCTTTCCCCAGCTCCCAAGCAGAGGCATGGTCAAGTTTCATCTGCAGCAGGAAATTAAAACACCAGTGTTCACTCCCAATCTCTTAACTCGAGGTCAAAACAGCCTTTCAGGTGCTGAACGCCTTTCTCCTCGCACAAGCCTTTCAAGCCTTGATGCCCACTCATGTCACTGTGACGGAGATCCAAGGTGGGGCCATCTCCCTAGAGGAGCTGTCTTGATTGCAGACCAGTTGTGAAGGCTGCAAGGTGGCCAGTGGAGTGCTGTTGCAGAGAGGAGGGTAGCCCTCACAGGAGCATGAGCTGTGTCACTTGTGTCACTACGAGCTGTCTCCACCCTTGGAAGGCACAGAGCAACTACCTGTCCATGTATTTCCTTACCAGGAGTTGGGCAATCACAGTAAGGTGGCGTGTGGGAGGCTGGTTGTATAGTGGTTGCTCTTTTGGATGATTTCCAGCAAGAGGAGGACATGTGGGACAAAGCTCTGAGTCACTTGCTGTGTGATTGTGTGTGAAAACATCTCCAACACCACAGCTGCAGGCGGGTCACCTTCTCAGTTTTCTGAGTGGCTCTCAAATACTGTGATAAGTTGTCAGGAGACTTCACTTGACTTGGTAGAATTCAATTCATTGCAGGTATGTCCTAAAATCAGTAGACCATTCCTATTAAAGCATTGGAGGGCATCTCTTGAAGGTTAGTAGGATGTACGTATAGACTTGAGGAGTTTGCAGGGAGGATTTTAATTACGTATTTTCTTAGTTACATGGCTTAGGTAAACTCTTGAACAACTTAAGTGACGTTTCCTGCAATATTTGTAAGTATGTGGTGGAATTCTCTTTGATCTTGGTGCAGACACGGGCCTTAATTTATTTTCTTGTTTTCACTAGCACAGCTCTGAAAAATTAAGTTTGGAAGTTTTCTATTGCTTCAGTTCTTCTATTAAAATTTATCATTGCTTTGATATTTTACAACAAAGAGTAAAATTCATGAGGTTTTTGTGTGTTGACGAATGTTTGCTTTCAGTTAGAAGGCGATTACTGCAGAGACCAGCCTTCAGCTAGCAGGTGACTGACGTAGAGTAAATAACGCTGCAACAACGTTTTTCTGTGTAATACCAGGCTGGCTGTATTTTTAAAAGTTGTAAAGTACCAAACTTTCTGTATTTCCTTGAAGCTTATGAAATTGCTGGAAAATAGGATTTTTTCACTCATAGGTTTGACATAGGCATTGAAGAATCTCTTCTTATGTTTCCTACATGTGGAAGAACCTTTAACAGAGAAGATACAGAATTTATCTCCTGATAGCTGAGAAGACAAGCCCTTTGATCAAATGCTAACTTGAGAAACTTGGGAAGAGTCAGTAAGACCCCAGTCAATCATCACCGAACACTAAGACTCTCTCCTGAGCTTTTTTTTTGTTTAGCTTTTTTTAAGGAGGGAAAGCAACACTGCTTATCTTTGTTCATTAAAACCTTTCAGTGGCAGTTCCTTGGGATTAATCCTTTTCCTATAGGAAGGAGGTAGGACAGGCTTGCACAGTCACATAGACTTGTCGCTGTAGTATGCATGCATCTATCAGATACAGAGTGACTTTATTCTCTCTGAAACCTTGTGAAGAAGGTAAATTCCCCTTCACAGAAGTGGAAGTGAGACTCGGAGGAGATTAGATTTGCCAGGTTGTGTCCATGACTCTGAAAGATACCTCTGGCTGAGCTGGAGGCTCTGTGATACTGGTCTTGGTCCCCACAGTCCACATAAGAACTACCTATGGGTCACTGAGACATGAACAAAACGCAGCATGTCTACTGTACTATTACTTGAAGTGTTCACCATGTCAGTTAGAACAGTTTTTTACTTCACTGATACTGTTTAATCATTTAGTAAAGCAGTGCAACTGGTTACCAGATCACACCAGGGGGCTCCATCCAGGCCACCAAACTCCCTGTCTCAACACTCTTCCCTAGGGTGCCTGGAGACAGGTGTTCCTTCAAACATACCTTCAGGTGTTTGACTTCGGGTTTGAAATAGCTCTGGCTGTGAGCAAGGCTGGCTTTCACAGTAGCTGGCAGGAGGAGGTGCTTTTTAGGGAGGTCACTCCTGGGGAAAGGCTGTGTTTTGCTTATGTTGTGGTTTGAGGGGGGCTATTCCCCCGTACCGAA
>NW_010419330.1:0-2423 GCF_000710305.1 Buceros rhinoceros silvestris
GGTGCCACGTCGGGGAGCCCAAGCAAAAAATAGCTGGAATCGGGGCCCCCGATAAAGGCGCTGCCTGGTCCGAGGGCCCTCTCACTCGTACTCCGTCTCCTCTCCGCTGCCCATCTCGCTTGCGCGGTGAACCTGCGAGAGGTTCCCTCCCGCAGCCCGGCTGACGGGCGGGGAGGTCCTGCCGTCGGAGGGATTTTGTTGGGTGCGTTCGTGAAGTGGTTAAGCGCCGAGCTGCGTGGTCTTTGTAACCCATGCGTTTTGTCAAGATCAGCAGCTAAGTTAGACAAGGCAGCATTTGCAGCTTCTTTATCTGCAGTTAGCAACTGGTTGCTCCATTTACCTTTCTGTATGGCTCTTGTTGAGACCCAGACATCCAAATACTGCGGTTGGGCTTTGGTGTCAAAATCGGCCTTGTTCTCATGAGAATTTGGAGGACGCCTGACACAGAAACGTGGGCAGCAGAGAACATAAGGCGTGAGTTAAAGGGAGTAATATCTTTGCAGTGTGAATTATGAAATGCCCTTCAGCACATCATGCGTTTTACCTGTTAATTTGTGTACGCAAATAGAATGTATGTCCGTCTCAGCGGCAGTTGCCTTTTTTGCAAGAAACAAATTACTTCAGAGTGTTTGTCTTCTTACCTGGGGAGAAAGTTGTCCCCACCTTCTACCTTTGAAATACATTTCCAAGTTAGATTAAGTTGGCTGAAACAATGAATGAGACAAAGAAATAAAGTATTTCTTTTATGCCAAATATGGACACAATTAGAACGTGCAGTAAAGATGTTACTTTAGCGCTCTTGCACTTCTTGGCCTCTTTTGGATAACAAATGTGCAATAATGAAGTGTAATTGAGACGTCTTAAATGTTTGTTCGAGTCCCTTTTTTTTTCCTCATTAATCCTTTGAAAAGTGTGGAGCGGCTCCTTAGGAGTTAAAATTTTGCTTGAGTTTTATTATGTGTCCCAGTCCCAGCGTGTCTCACTAATCTGTAGTTCACAGTCAGAACTGCTGTGTTGTTCCCCCACCTCTTCTCGCTCTATTTCCTGCTGGGAGGCACCTGTAGATACCAAAAAGCTGCCCAGAGCCTGTCCTGGCTGCCAGCTCCTCTCCTCTCCCACGCACAGTAATGGTGGGGATGCTGGCAATGTCTTCTAGCCGCTCCTCCAAGATGCAGCAGCAGAAGGGAATTTTGACCAGTCTCCTGGTATGTGGTAACTCGAGACCGCTGTCCTCTTACAAGCAGGTGACCTCTGTCACCTGCATTGTGCTTATCTGTCAGAAGACAAAGCTAAATGCCAGCCTTTGTGCTGTGCCTTTCCTCTCGTGCCTTCCTTCCAGATGCTGATCTTCCCTTTCCTGGTTCAGGGTGACGGTTGCCTCATCTAAAGCAGTACAGGGCTCTTTGGCTTGAAAGCGGGTTTTCCTGATCTATCTTTACATCTGGGTTGGGATGTTTTCTTCCCCTTGTGTTCTCCACTCCTTTCACTAGGAGTGTCCCTTGTCTAACTCAGAAGCACTCAGGTCTGAGATCCGTCATTTTCTGCTCTTGTGTGTTAGTGCTGGGACCGGTATGATTCATTGCCTACCACTTTGTTTCGTTAGGATTTGATCCCATTTTTCTAAAAGCATCTAGATTTATTGGAAGTTTCGAAATTAGGTTCTTGTGCGTCGCCCAGGGGCATGGTCGGTTGTTTGGTCTCTATTTTTTTTAATAACTGTGGGAACCCAAGTTAGAAAATAATAGCTGTTGAATACTACTTTGTGATGATGGAAAACTAGCTAATACATTTTTCATTTTTAAATAAGTGCTAGGGAGGAAAAGATTTTTTCCTAGTTGAGTATTTCTTTAAATTAATGCAACACTTAATTGCTTTGGGTGGTTAATCTCTTTCCACCACCTTGCACCTGCTTTTTTATGCCTCTCTGCCTCTATGATCATGAGCTTGGGTGGAGAGGCATGAACATACAGAGCTCTGTAATAGCAACTGAGTATTACTGCTGACTTAAATCTAAAACTCTCTAGCCTGATCCAGTTTCTTTGTAGCTCTTCCCCTTTTTACCCCACCATTAAAATGTTTTCCAGCGTTCCTATGAGTTAAACCTCACACAGGTTCTTAATATGTTTTCTATTCTTGCGAATACCTTTAGAAGGTAAGGTATAAGGATAGAAAATCTGAAGCAGGAGAGAGGAGTTCGTTGCTACCTACGCAGGCTTTTGAGAAGAAGAAGGTACAATGGATCGTTTTGTGTCAGTTGACTTCACTGAAGCTTCACTGAAGAGGGGCCGAGTCCTTGCAGACCAAGAGAGAATTTGCCCTGAGGCTTGTTTCTGTGACTTGGGTTTGTTTGTTCATGTACACTTTAATGATGGATCTCTGGCAAAAATAGTGAAGGTTTTTCATCACTATTGTACAATGTCAGA
>NW_010419330.1:2885-4625 GCF_000710305.1 Buceros rhinoceros silvestris
TGTGTGGGGGGGGGGGTGGGTGGGTTGGTTTGGGGTTTTTTTTTGTAAATTCCCTAATATTTTGGGGGATAACTTACGAATTTCTGTAAAATCGTGGATTTCTTCGTGGTCTGTATTTGAAACACTTTAATTTGTTTTCTCTGAGACTTTAGAAAGTGAATCTGTTTTAATCTATTCGGCTTGTCAAAAATCTGCTTTTTGCAGAAGTCATGTACTGTCAATCACAAGATACTTATTTGGCAGGTGGCAGTGTAAGAAAAATTGCTTAAAACTATTGTGATTCCTGTTAAGCTGCTTCATGAGGTAATCTAGATGTAAAAGCTTTCCTAAATATTCAAAGCTTTGCATACGTACAACGCTTAGGATGTGTAGGTTGCTGTTCTGCCGCTGCTGCTGTTCCTCTATCCTTTCTCCTCCTGCTTATTCAGCTGGCTTTGTTCACCTAGGTAGTGAAGTAAATTGTAAGGGGCAGCTTGACCAATCTGAGGTCTGTCTTCGCTTAGTGCATTTTGGGAGGTAGTGTAACCAGACCAGTAGCGGTAAAATGCAAATACTGTGAGTTTATGCTCCGTGAGTGTAGAGAGTTTAGGGATTGCGCACTGGTTTTCCCTTATTGACAGCTGTGTGAAAAATATGACTGCAAAAAAGCAGTACCTTAGGGTAGATTGTTAAATTACTGACATATGGTTCATTATCTTAATGCAGCTTGGATATAAGCCATGAATTAAAAGGATTCAAACAGGGTCTGTTTGATCTAGTTAGTACCGTAGTTAGTACTTGTATTTTCTAACTGTGTGTAATCACCTTTTAAAAACAAAAACCAACTAAGATTAGGAGTCGAATTATACTTGTGTGTTTTAATAATTTGAGATAAATATATTCTCTTACAAATTGTACTGAACTGAAGTTAATAGATGGGTTCGGTATCTTCTGTGGGTGATTTAAGAGATACTTTGTATGCGTTCTTGAAACCTAGGTACCCACAGCTATTTGAAATCTTGGTGTGGATAAATTTTATATAATTGCCCTGGAAAAGACTTTTGATTCACTATTTTTCCCTTCCGGATTAAAAACTTGATAGCTGTTAGACTTTAATTTTAGTGTCTCTTCAGTGCGAGGGACAATATCCAGTCTCCCTGGTCTGAGTCTCCCTATTGTCCTTTGTTGTAGGTTGTGAAGATGGTACAGTCCCTTCTTGTGTTGCTGCTGCTGGCAGACTAGGGCGTGAGAGAGCGTGATTATCAGTTGCTGCTGCGCTCGCTATTCAATGTTTCAAACTGATCCAAGGAAGTAACACTCTCCGCTTTGGAGAGGCCATAAAATGCATGTTATGAATTGTCTCTCCTTGGTCAATGATAAAGAAAATGGGGCTATTCCAGTTGCAACGGGATTAATGAATGAGGATACGACGACGGCACCTCAACTTTCTCAGCCTGCAGCACCACCGCCCCCTCTGCCATGTCCCCTCACAGGGACACTCCCAGCCCCTCCGCTCCCCCCGGCGATGCCACCTCCACCACCACCCCCTCCTCCACTGCCTGGGCCAAACATACCTCTGCCTCCACAGCTGATAAATGGGCATGACAACCATGGCAAAAAAAAACGAATGCGGAGCTTTTTCTGGAAAACTATCCCTGAAGAACAAGTCCGTGGTAAAAACAATATCTGGACGATTGCTGCAAGACCACAGTATCAGATTGATACAAAGACAATTGAGGAACTTTTTGGTCAGCAGGACGA
>NW_010419330.1:4711-5369 GCF_000710305.1 Buceros rhinoceros silvestris
CAGGAAGAAACCAAGTCCCAGGACCCTCGAAGTCGATCTTTAAAGTCTTCATTTAAAGATACTAAAGAGGAGGTAAGAATTGAAGTAAAACCTCTCTTTTACATAATGCTGTGGGAATTAGTGTGAATTCTGACTCACCTTTTTTCTTTCTCTGTCGTATTTCCTCCTTACGGCACACTTGCCCAGATTTGAAGAAGAGGGGAATGTCAGGGAGGATAAACTCTTTGATCTTACTGGCACACACCTGTTTTTCAAAGATCTAGTAGTGTTTTATTATTTTAGCTTGGCAAGTACTGCGGTTTGGTCACCTGTTAAATACAAGAAAGTGGAGAAAGTTGAAGGCATCTGTATTTATTCACGTTGGATAGCCCTTGAGTTTTCAGTGCGAAACATAGGTGTAGTGTAACTTTTCAGCTCTTCCACTACGTCTGTTGCGCAAACGAGATGTTCTACATGCAAACGTGCACCAGGTGGGAGGGAAGAGAAACAAACCTACTGCAAAGGTTAATGCTGTATATACCCTTGATGTCCTGGAGACATCAGGAAAGGAAGTACCATTATGACAGCAAGGGAGTAAAACGTAATGTAGTGGTTAAGGGAATTTGTTATGTAATTGAGATAATTTTAAAGTTTCAACTTCCATAAACGTTCCTTTCCT
>NW_010419330.1:5460-64132 GCF_000710305.1 Buceros rhinoceros silvestris
TGATGAAAACTTTATTTCATCTACCCTGCTTTTTCGGGACACAAAAATAACCTTTCAAGAAGGTCTGAAGTTTGTTACTGGTCTCCGTATCTACCAAGCACTTTCAGGTCCAAACACTCTCTGGTGAACTGATAAGTAGCTTTTCTAGTTCTTAAATCCTGATTTATAGACAGCCTCTTTGTGAAGCCCGAATTGACTTGTCTCAAGTGGTCTTTCCGTGAAGTAATAGGAGGGTTGAAATGCAGATTTAATCACTGGAGTGTGTCTACACATACATGCTAGCTTGTAAACAAAACACAGAGGGGACAAGGTTAAGAGATGTAACCAGTGTATCTTTTTTTAGTGAGAAAACAGGGTCTGGGTGGTATCTTGCAGGTTTCAGGAGATGTCCAAATACGATCACAAGGTGAGAAAACAATGGACTGATATTGTGCATGTGGTACATAGACTAAAAGAAGGGATTTAAAACAGGTGTGTGTATTGCAGGCTCTGAAACCGTGACATCAGGAAGGAGTAATCGGGGCCATTGTCAGAGGTAGTCATTAACCTCTGCGCTGTTCTCAGACTATGTTCATCTTTGAATGAACAGTGAGTGGACTTCCTGTACTGCATACAGATGTACACAACTCCGGCCTCATGTGTTTCCTTAGAAGTCCCTTTCAGGACTGTGGCGAAGATCTAGTTACAGTAAAAATGATTATAAGTTTCATAAACTGAATGTGGCCCTAGTGTACCATAGCCGGGACAGAGAAAACCCCAGTGTGCTCCAGAACTCATGCATTTTCATGTACAGCTTGAAACCTGGGGCCTCCCGAGGAGGTTAAGAGCAGTGTTAGAGATTAAAATTACAGGCTGGCAAAACAAAGGTTTCGCCAAGATACAGGGCTAGGAAACAAAAACCTGCTTTGCTACAAGGTGGTGTTTTTGTGCATCTGTCTGGAACTGATGTGGTGGTCCAGTACGTCTCTACTGCTTCATGCCTGTGGTTCAGGGCTTCACCGTGGTTCAGGGCTCCCACGGTGCCTGTGCACGCGGGCAGGCGGTGAGGCAACAGGACTTGCCTCTGAGTTACGCCACTTAAGTGACAAAATGTTCAACTCTGTTGCCAGGCTTTGTCAAGCGTGCCACAGCAGTTTGTCAGACAGCGATGAGTAATTTCTTGTGTGTTAATGGACTTTACTTAGCAAGGAGGGAAGGAGATAATCGTGACGGCCTGTGTGTTACTGGAAGTGCAGAAGCGCAGATAGGCAACAGCTCACATGCTTAACATTACTACAGGTACCATTCAGCAAGAGTAGGCAGATTTGAGGCACCGGCAATGCTTGTGATTTCCGTCACTGGTGGTGTCAGCTGCTGCTCACTTACTTTTATGTATGATGGGCATGCTCAGTTCACTGTAGTAGAACCTACCGTTGAAAGGAGTTGGGCTGAGGCACACAGCATCCTTGTGACCTTGTGTTCACGTGGATCTGAGGAAGCTCCAGTTCTGTTCCTGGCTGCATCGCTGGCCTGGCAGGAGAGGGTGGACAAAGCATTTCATGTTTTGGTACACCTATTCCTTTTGTGTAAACACAGTTGATTTGAGGAAGTGCTTTACGAACCAGCAGTGAAAAATGTTCCTTGGAGTTTAGATAGCGGAATTAGTCTAGTTGGCGTACAGTGTATGTCACAGTGTGTTTTCAAGATAAATTCAAGTGTGTAAATTCAAGTATCACTTAGATCCAAATCCAAAAACACCAGCAGGTGTTCAAAGTGCTACAAAAGTGCACGGCCGGGATGTCTGCTCTTTTGGCTCAGTGGGGCTCCTCTCAGAGCAGTAGCAGTTCCTCTCAGGCATAGCTTCAGTGGAAGTAGTGAAGAGTGGCTCTTCAGCCAGCGTTAAGGGCAATCCCCCAGAGCCTGTGGTGGAGACAGGGGTTTCATACCTGCTCCAGAGATCGCTGTTGCTCATGAAATCACGAGCAGTTTTGGAAAAAGTTCTCTCTTCATGCAGGAGCTTACAGTACTGCATGTCCTTGTAATCCTCACTTGCCAGTCATTTACACAGGGAATTTAGGTGACCAACTCAGGTTGTTGAATCCCAGTTCTGAAGGCTTAGCACTAAACATCATCATTATAACAGAAGTCCCTTTTGAGATTTGAGTCAAACTCCTACAGTAAATGCTTTCCTTTTGTAAACAATCCCTCACCAAACCCTTAGGAGACTAATTAACATATTTCCTTGACTAAAGGCTTGATTTGCCCTCTGTAATTGGAGTCTCTGAAAAGTAGGGGGTGTAGAGTTAAGTTTACACACCGATTTACTTTCGCCATCCTTTAGTGGTGTCGCAGTATGGCACAACATGCACTCACCGAGGCTGTGGCTACCCTGGCAGCAGAGCAGGCAGACAGCTTGTTGCCAGCCAAGGGAGCTGGTCCTGCTTTCTCCTTCAAACTGTCCTTCTGTTTTGTCACTCACCTCCCCCTACCTGGGCGCTGGCTCTGACAGACATTGGACCCTCTGTAAATAGATTTAAGTAGCTCAGCAGAATGTTATTGTGGTCTTTTGTTTGTTTTATATTGGAGCAGAGTTCTGCTATTTTAGTGAGTTGTGGCTTGTGAAAGGTGAATTCCGGAGCCTGTGCAAGGGCTAGTGAGAGGAGGAGAGAGAAGGAAGATGGAAGAGGTGAGCAGGGTGTCTCTTCTCCCTGCTCCTTGCCATGCCCTCTCTGTTCCCTGTGCTGGCTCAGATGCTCATTCCACCTTCCTGAGAGCTAATTCGACCTGTTAATCCCATAGAGGACTAACACAGCAAAAAAGCAATGAGACAAGTACCAGTGCCTGCCCAAGGGAAGGAGCAGGCTAGGAACGTGACAAGGGAGGATGATGTGGAGCATGACAGCCCTGTAGTAAGCTGCTAGGTTCACTCTGCCACATTGTGGAAGCACACCTTTCCTCAACCACCTCAGGCAGCGCATGTCGCTCAGAGAACAGAGGCCGAAATACTAAACTCAACAGTGATGGTTAGTGTGTTGTAAAGTGAAGTGGAAGTTGAATTAGGAAGTTGTTGATATCCTTTTGAACTGCCAGCACCGAGCCTGTGCCACCAGGCTGCTCCATGCTTGCTGTAATTCATAAACTGTGTCCCACCATGTGAAGCCCATTGTTCAAAGAATACATACAATGTTTTGCTTTCACTAATCTGTCATGTTCCTGTTCCTCATTGACAATCTCATAGCAAGAAGCTCCTGTTGCATTTATGCAGTCATTATGGAATTAGTATTGATGTGGGGCTTTTTGTGTCTCCCAGATAACTCCTCTGAATCTTTCCTGTTGATGGCAAATTTGTGTCAGTTTGGGTGTAGGTTTGTCTCACCATCTTCCCAACTTCACTGAGGTACTCAAGCTAATTCTTCCCCCTGCCCTTAATACATCTAAAACAGTGAATACTTCAGTAGTGAACTGACTTTTGTCAAACTGATGCTGTTGTTATCCACGTGATTGGTGCCTGCTGCAGATATCAGAAATATGCTGAGCTGAATACTGTGGTGATGAGAAGCAGATTAGTGAGTCAATCTGTTGTCCTTGTTTCAAAGATTGTACCGTTTACGAAGGAGAGGTGGCAAGTCTGAGGCAGTGACACTTGCACTGGCTGGCAAAGTGCAGGTGTTGAGATGATGTGAAGTATCTGAGAGAATTGTGGCATTTCCAGAGTAGGATAAACAAAAATGTAATAGTTTTATCTGGCAGGAGAGTTAAAGAAGTTGAGAATGGAAAAAGCTCTCCTGATTTTATCTAAACTAGATCATGAGAAACTGTATGAGAGTTTTCTTTGGTATAAAGAATCCCAATGAGACTAGGAAAGTCTGTTCTCAATTCTTAATTACAGTCCAGTGTAACTTCTTGAGTCAAGAAGTCCAAGGGTATTACTGGTGGACAGCACTTTAAAATCTCTTTTGGTGGTGAACAGAGATTTCGAGTATGCTGTGCTGGCACCAGTGCTGAAGGCGTGTACAAATAGAGGATAGGAGCAGACTGAGTAGAATTTATAGAAGGCTGGGCTAATGTTTAAAGGGTAAAAAGCAACAGCTTGGTAGGAAGTCATATGAAGACAGCATCCTGCAAGGACAAAATGGAGTGAAAGCTCAGTGGAGAACAACGGTAGACATTATGAACAGGTGTTAAAGCTAAGGTTATGACTCTAATATGCAGTCGAATGCGAGATGGAAGACAATGCACTTGTGTGCAAGGAGTAGGATCTTGTATTTATGGAGTATCCACCAGGTTCCCCTTTCTCTTTACACTCCCATCTGGAAATTCTTTGAAAGTAGTTAAGTAGTAACAGGTTTTTCAAACACTTGTGGTAGACTTGAAGTGGACACCAAGCAAAGAGTGACCAAAAAACTGAGCTATGTGTTTTGATGGTATGCTTGAACAAGAAATCAGAGGGAAAAGGTCAGTCGTATACAGAGCGAGAAGTATGTGTAAGGTCCTTGTACTTAAGAATAACTATGACATTTTAATGTTGTGCTGTTAAGGCAAATGCAGCTGTATACATTGCCAGCTGTTGTTTTTCTTCAAGGCAAGATGTTAAAAAACCTCTAGTTTTGTTTCAGGTTGTATTGTAAATCTGAGTTGTGCCATGGAAACCAAAGGCTTACCCAGCTGATGGTCAGTTTTATTGTAAAAGTTACCAACTGTGAATGAAAATAATATGTGAATATTATAACTAATATAATAACTGTGAATATGCTTTAAAAAAACTCAACAAGCAAAAGCCAAAGCACGTTGTCAAAGCTTATGGGGTTAAACTAGTACAGAGAAATCAGAGGAGTGATCAGAGCAATTAGAGACTGGAACCGCAGTTTGAGAGGTCAGTGAGAGGTCCCTGCTGTAAAACATTCGAAAAAGATTAGATACTACAGGGGGAGAGATAGTTGAACCTGTCCTATGTTGAGGGCTTTCCTTAATGATGTGTTGGGGGCCTCTCAACTCCTAAGATAACAAGGAGAATAAACCACAATCTGTCCTCTTATCTTTGCGTACGCTAAGACTGAAGAGCTTCAGGCTAGCAGTCATCTAATTAAAACTAATATGCTGATATTTCCTGTGTTTTCTAGTCTTCATTGGTTTCAGAAGAGAGGAAATTCCAAAATTTCAGAAAACTTTGATTCACTCTTTTCAGCAGATGAGGCGGCTGTCTCCTGGGTGCACGTTGAGGATAGCACATTAATCATACCTATATTTGCACTGTCACCAGCTGACTGCAAGCCAGTTTGGTTTCCTGGCAGTGCCAACATTGCATTTGTGTATGTATTTCTAATTCATGCCCTGTCACAGAGGTCAAGACACCTTTCCAGATGTCAAAACCTCAAACATCATGGGACTGCAACAGCAGTCTTGAACATCTGTGTACGCTGAGTCATTTTATTGTAGCAGTCAAGTGGCACTGTTAACCCAAAACAATTCTCTTGTCCTTGTAAATCTCATGACTTTTGTAGCTGTTATCACCAAAATAGCTGTGGTAAAATTTAACCTTAAGGACATGATTTGCTAAAACAGGGCAAACATCTCGGGTTTGAATTTGTGTGCTGTTATAGGAAGAAAAACTATCATAAAAAGAATTAACACTTCTATTTAATTTTTTTTTAATGAATTGGTGGGGGGGGAGGGAAGTTTGGGGTTTTTTTTCCTCTCTGCTTAATCTCCAGAATTGTACATGTAAGATGATAACAGCAAATCAACTTCAAAAATGTGGAGGTGGGGAGAGACTGTTACTTTATTACAGATTTCTGTTTGCTTCTAGATAAAGTAAACAGATTTGAGTATTGCATGTCTCAGGTTTTGATTCAAGATGGACTTACCATTCTTTCTATGGATCAGCGTGGCTGTTAGTTTGTGTGAATGAAATCAGTAGCGCCCATCCGCACATTTATTGCAAAACCTCTGAAATCCATGAATTTTGAAGTGTGGTGCTCATGAACCGAGTGGCCTTCAGACGCAATACAAGGTATCACTAGATGAGCAATGTTTTGCAGATGCAGTGTTACAAAATAAGCAAGAAGAATGTTTTTACTTTGTGATGAAGTAGAACTTATCTTGATTCCTTCCATCTGTAAATGTCACTGTGGGCTTTTTGCTTTACTTGGAAAAAGGTGTTGTGGGTGTGCTGTGTATCTCCTTGGTAAAAACTAGTTCTGTAATACGTGATCCTTGTCAATAAGGAGTGACTCTCTCTATTCATTTAGTCTGTGATTCGGTGGCAACTGCTAACAATTATTTTTAGCAACCTAAGAAATTATATCCGCATCATATGCGATTTTCCTAGGTATTGGTAGATTAATCTCTTGCTTTCTCTCCCAGGTTTCCATTTTGGATGCAAAAAGAAGTATGAACATTGGAATATTTCTCAAACAATTCAAAAAG
Organism: Buceros rhinoceros silvestris; assembly: GCF_000710305.1. Classification (NCBI taxonomy): domain Eukaryota; kingdom Metazoa; phylum Chordata; class Aves; order Bucerotiformes; family Bucerotidae; genus Buceros; species Buceros rhinoceros. The sequence continues at coordinate 11,866 of NW_010419330.1, forward strand.
TAAGATTTGATTTTTCCATGCAGCTAGTGCAAGCTATAGATGTGTGAAATTCTTTGTAGTTCTTTGTAGTTCTCATCAGATGTATTGCATATGTTGTGCTCTGTTCCACGTGGGGTTTTACAGTACTATACAGGTTTGTCACAAGTAACTATGTTTCATAATCTGTTTTCTGTTATGTTTAGTTTTGAGTGCCGTTGTGACTCAACACCAAACGTTTAGTTGCTGCTGCTGCTAACGGGTTGAAGTGGTTTTCAGGTATAGTTAAGGGAAGCCCTTGTATCTCACGTAAGCATGCATGAGAGCTGCTTTTCACTGGCTTCCTTTCTTCACAAAGAATTAATAGAAAGGAGTGAAGTGAGGATATTTTTTTTTTAAGAGCAAGCTGTTTCAGTGCTGTCTTTATTTACTGATCATGTTGCTCTACAGTAAAGGCATCACTGAAGGTGATGTTAGAACAGTGTTGCTGTGGACACTGATACATAACCTCATTATAATTCCTTTAAGTAGCCCAGGCATGGCTTTTTCAATTCATGTAACTATTCACCCTGCAAGTGTTAGAAATGTGTATGCTCAATTGTTTTTTCAAGGTCTGCTGAATCCATCATTGAAGATATCTATCATGGAAGAAGTGAGCCCTATGGTTCTGAACTGCTGCATGAATTTCTTAAATTATTACCAGAAGCAGAGGAGGTAAATAATGGCTTTACATGGAACTTATTTTTTTGTAGAGTTCTACTGCCTGGGATTCCTTCATGAAGATCCATAAAAGAGCAATCCCAAAACCTTCTTGAGGCCAGGGGATAGGAAACCACCGAGTGCAAAAGTTTAATCTTCATTTGACATTTGGTATTGAGGTTGCAGTGTAGTCATTCCCTTCACATCCAAGTATTTTAGTTTCTCTGATGTCCCTTATGATGTCTGTTTTGTCCCATAAACATTTTAGCAAGTCCTGGAACCCTCCTTTGTGCAAATAACTCTGCTGTGGGGCATCAGAAGATTCAAAGCGCATCATAACGCAGACAAATTAACGTTTCACTTCTTTGGTGCCTGCCTCATGCTTTCCCATTGCAGTGCCTGCAAGTTGAAAATTGGTAGCCCTATGCTACTGCCTCCTCCCCCTTATGGTTTGCTGCCTGCTTGGTGCACCTGGGATCTGCCTGTTCCTGGGCCCAGGTCACTGGGTTCCAACAGGGCAGTAAGGCTTCTTCGGTGTGCGAATTTGGTAACGTGATTTAATGCTCCAAAGGAGACCTGTTAGAAGGCACAGAATTACCAACAGCACCTTCTGCAACGTCCCTGTGCGCACCGTGTGACCAACGTGCAAGTGCTGCTTTCTCCCCTCCCAGTCCCAACCTTCAAGTCCACTGACAGATTAAGGAGGTGAAGCTTCATGGACTGACAAGGGAGCCCTGCTTAATGATGCACAGTTCCTTGTCTGCTCATGTATTTGCACTGACCCCTTTGTATGTACTTGAGAGAAATGTATACCACAAACTTGCCAAAATTAGCATTACAACTGCTTGAGTGCTTCACATCAAGGTGATGGCTGACACCTGGGAAATTGCTAGTTAAAGTCCACATACAGATAGATCAACCTCAACTCACATGCTTTACCACTCCAAGGTCATATTGTTAAAGCATTCTGTTTCCTCTGTGCTGCAGCAAATCTCGGATCTAGTCAACAGCAAAACATGTTATATTATTTTGCTGTCAAATATATAACCCTAAACTGTGCTGCTTTTGCAGGGAATCTTGTAAGAACTGTGTTATTATGTTCAATTAATACATTTTTTAGAGTTGGGGGATGTCAACAAGTTGAAATGTAATTAATTAATCTGAGAAAAAGAAAAGTGGTGACAGTAGGTTTGGGAGCTCAAAACTACTCCGCCCTCCCTCTTTGATTTCAGAATATATTCCTGTATTTAAACAGGACTTTCCTCCTTCCTCTGAAAAAGTCAGAGAGAGAAGAACAGTGAAGGAATAACTTAAAGGAAAGTGATTGCTAGTTAACTGTGTCTGTGCAGCAAATTGGAGTCTTTTCTTCTTTCTGGTTTAGATCTTGGTCGGTATTTTACAAGTAGAAAATTTTTCAAGTAGCATACTCCTGTGTGATGTAAATGTTGTAATTCAGCTAGAATTGTAATGTAAGTTGTTGAATTTTATCAGAATTTTGTCTGCAGTTCTCAGCTAGATGCTTTAGATATCCAGTAAGTGCTGCTAAGAGTGAAAAGGTGTATTTATTTCATAGTACATGATTTGACAACAGGCCTGCTCCTCAAGATCGTGGGGCCAGAGCACTTATGGAAGTACTTTTAAAGAGGCATTTGAGAAATTGATAGAATAGATTTTATGGTGCAGAGCAATATTAGAAATTAAGGGGCATTAGATGTTAGATTGTTGCTGTTCCCAAGGGAAGGCTGAGAAAAGGCTTGTTCCCAGCATGCAGGTATTTGTATATATTTAATTAATTCTATGCTTCAGAGGTCTCATCGCTCACCATCAAGAAAATGAAAGACCCCCATTTCCCTTTGTTATTCTCCCCGTAAATGTTTAACTTCTTGGGGGTTTTCGCCTTGAGAGAGAGGTTTTTGCCTGGAGGGGCAGGACAGGGAGAAGATCCTGAGAGTGAGGGACTGATGCTTCTGCTGGTATGGAAAAATGTTTTCAGTGCCTTCATGTCTTCGTGCTTCAAATGTTCAAAGAATAAGTGGGTCCAGTAACTCATTTACTGCTGTGGCTTCTAAAATTTTAACGTCGACAGTTAAAAGATTCATTCTATTTAAAGCTTTATTCATCTTTCTCAGCACTTTTTTCCCCTAAATGTATGTTTGTTGTTCTTATATGTCCCCTTGTTTTTTTAGTGTATTATCTGCCTCTTAATCTGGATACCAGTCTCCTGGAATAGTGCTTTACTTTTAGTTTGCTAAAGGGAAGCCATCAGAACTATACAGTCCCTCTCCACGCACAAATAATCCAAAACCACTAGAGATACCAGATGAAGTGCCGTTATTTGTTCTGCTGGTCCCTATTCTGTTTAATAGTCCCCAATTTCTTTTTGATCTAGTTGTCCTATCACACAGGATAGCTTTGGCCAGGTGTCATCACACGGGCCTGACCCTGCAGAATGTTGCACCCATCCTCAGCAAGGGTTCCCTGGGATTACCCTGAGACACTTCCCATTCTCCTCATTGTTGAAGGGGTTGAATTAATGTAAGCAGAAACTTAGGCGGTCAGATTCTAAAAGGTTAGTTGTTATGCAGTTACCAGCACTAACTGTTTTGGTGTAACTGTGGATGGGCTTCTGCAGTTCCTGTTTGCATACTGTTATTTTTAACAGCTCAGGTATTTACAGTCACATTTCCCAGTAGCACAGTTGTCTTGCAGGTTGGAATGACAGCCAAGTATCCCCTGCCAGGTATGTGCTCCACCCCAATAACTGTGTTTGGAGATGTCTTCTACTTTTTATTGTAGCATAAATTCTGTAAAAGTGAAAGGAGGGAGAGAGGACCACCATTCCTGATCACAGCTGTAGAAAGGACAACTCTAGATCGTCATGTTTTCTCTTTTTTACCAACAACCTTCACACTTTATCTAGTGTGAATAAACACTGGCTTTACACTCAATCATATCTTATCTAGAAGTGTAGTGATATATAGTCACATTACCTGAATGTTTCCCTGGTCCCCAGTTAGACTTATGTGACATATTTTACATCATATTATCTCAGGCACCTGATGGATGTTCCAGGGTCTTTGAGATGGAACAGCTTTTTGATAATGGGGGCTATGTTCTCAGGCTCACAAATACATTTAGCATGTGTTGTCTTCAAAATTATTCTTCTTTCTGAAGTACTGTAATGTGGCAGCTTTGTTAACATGCAGAAATAGGCATCAGTACTAGTAATTTTATACCTGTTTTCTATGAAAAATCCCAACACCTATGAAAGCTGTTGGGATTTTTGTGTCTAAACGGCAAATACTGGCTCTTTGCTGATGTTCCTGTCAAACTGAGTAAGACTGTTATTGAAATATTGGCAGTGCTGCGAAGTCTTTTGTTAAAGTGAAAATGTTTGGGTATTTTCAAATGTTTAATTTGGAAAAACTTGGCAAGTTCATGAAGTTGGTAGACCTGGAGTTTGCTGGAAGGTTCCACTCAGTGTTTTGTTCAGGGCTGTGGGTGTGGCAAAAGCCACATACAGTGGTTAAAAAAAAAAAAAAAAAGACCAAGAAAAGGTATAAAAATTCTTAACACACGAACAAGATAAGATCATTGACTTTGTGTAAGACTTGTTAGAAGTCCTGCTCTTTGCAGCTTACTGTGGTTAGCAGTTTTGCAAGAGGAAGTAACGCCTGTTTGGAATCTCCTGTGCTTCATCCCTTTTGCAGCTCTGTGTTTTTTTCAGGGAGGCTTTGATTTGACGGAAGCAATGGCCTTCTGTGCTATATCACATCTAATATTCTGTGCTATATCACATCTAAAAAGATTCCGAGCTGTTTCTTAACAATATCTTGTTAAAATGGCTGACAGCTGTCCTTTACTGGCATCCTGACCAAAGCAGAAGTGAAGCTTTTAGCTGCTTTTACATGCATATCACTGCACTCTTCAGCAGGCCTGGACTGGTAAAAGTTCAGAGCGTCCAGTGTTTAACGAGCTAGAATAGCCAGAATTTGCACTTTAAATATAGACAGAAGAGAGCATATCGTGCTGCTAATCAGCTCACCCCACACTTGCACACCCAGGTTATCAACACAGTGTCTTTAACTTCCTTTATATTCAAGCCTGTCCTTTGCTCATATACTGTTTTAAAACCTTAGTCACCTGTCACCTGCTTTACTGGAATTGTTTCTGTCTGTCAGCTCTACTCTTTTCAAACCATATTTGTGTAGTTAACTGCCCCCTCCTTTCCTCAGCCAGTGCTGTATGTGGCTGACCATCCTTTCTAGCTTTTATCTCCCGATTCCTTTTTCACCCCTTATGGTCGCTGCAGGTTTCTCTCCTTTTCTTTTTATCATTTCCAGTAGAGGTTTGCCACTGCGTGCCCATGGTGCCTTCCCACCTCATACATCCGCTGCTTTCCCACATGCTCTTGTAGTTGGATTCCATTGTGATGCCTTTTGGGGCTTTGGTATTTTTTAACTGTTTCAACGTGGGGGATATTTCACTTACTTGATTGAATGTGAGGAAATCTTAGCTACAAGCGTATATGAGGATGAGTGGTGTACTGATCTAAACTCTTCTTCAAGGATCCTGCACAGGAGTCCAATATACCTGGTTATGCCATAAAGTAGTAAAATCCCACTAATAGGAAGTAGGTGCTCCTGGTAGCTCAAAAATGACTGAAGACTTGAGTGACAGGGATGCAGTAGCTTTTTGCTCTGAGGAGTAATGAGATACTTGAAACAGTCCTATCTACTGCAATTGTTCACAAATCAAATCAAAGATCAGGCTTCCTCTGTTTCATAACTGTTTTTTAAAAGAAGGGAATTACATGTGTGAGAACCTTCTGTATCTGAAACCTGATTTAGTGTGCATGGGCATGCATGGAGAGTGCAAATGCATATTCCATATACAAATATAATGAAAAACAAAATTGGTAGCTCTGAACCCAGTTTGAGTAATATAGAACTGGGCATACCATGTAATTATGCTCTCTTGCATGTATACAGTGCTGTATCTTGGTATGTGGCTGCACACTGTGGAAAAGATCTTGTTGTGCTTGAAGAGAGGAGGTCGAGGCCAGAAGTGATAGAGTTATTCATTGTGATTTTCAAATAAACTACTTTTTTTTTAGCTCTTCTGTGTTCCCAATCTGGTTATAAACCTACTTACTATATCTGTTAACATGGTTAGTAGTGAACGTTGCCAATCCCCATGGTTTCTCTGCTGTTCCTGGCTGTATTTGGTATTTGAATTTGACCCTCATTTCTAGGAGCCATCAGAGAAGCTCAGTTTTCTTAGGGAAAACTTGGACAATGTGGCTGCAGAGAGAAGAGGCCAATCACCTGGGCTGTTGAGTACCTTCCCTTGGAATGTGTAGGGGCTGCCATCCAGAATGTGTTTCAGTAATTTTTAGCTTTGGGGTTCAGAAGCTGTCCTTATAGTTTGCAGGTAGCATCAGTTAAGTCAAATAGCGCTCTCCTTTTTTTCCTGCTTCATGGTGAGGTAACTCGTCTTTTTCGATTATGAAACATGTAATAAAAAGGTAGCACAAAATAAATTGTTTTCCTAACTTTACCTTAGCTATTCCCTGGCTATTTACTGTTTTAAGGCCAAGCTAACAGAGCATTTAGTCTCCTGTGTCAAAAACTTAAAAATATATGGAGAACCAGGCTATGCAGTGCTGAATTCCAGGATGAAAAGGACCTCACAACTCTTCTCTCTCTGTCCTCTGTTTGTGGAATGGTTTGCTATCCTCCAACTTGCTTGGGTTTGGGGCTTGTCAAGTGAGCTGCTTTGCTGTTTCTTATAAAGGTAGTCATGGACCTCTGAGGCAAAGACAGTGGGGCATAAGGTGGCTGATGTGGGCTGGAAGAATGGTAAGCAGGTGGTGAGCACATTTTTGTTTTGAGGGGGATTATCCAGACTCCCTTTTGGACTGAGTCCTGCCCGAAGCTTTTTGCATTGTGACATTCACACCCCATCCCACCCATCAGAAAGCAGCCTCGTCAATGTCTTCTGTTGTGCACATACAGGAAAGTTGGTCCTCTGCATGGATTCTAGGGTTTAGTACTCCCTTGTACCACTCCGGGTATTTTTCCTAATATAATAGGATAGAAGAAAGAGGATTTCATCCAGTGTCTGTAAAATTAACATTCCACATAGATAACAGTGATTGCTACTTACTGTCAAAAGTATATTTGAAGATAGTACAGGTGGCATGAATAAGTTAATATTCCTGTGAGTATCTCGGTATCTCTTGTTGTTCACTTTCTGAGCATTTAAATCTTAAAATTGCATCTTCCTGTAATTGCCTGTGGTTTATATGATTTTGATTTTGGTGATTTGGGGTGGGTTTTTTTGGTCGACTGCTTTTCTTTTTTTTCTCCCTCTACCCCCACCCCAAATCTGAATGCCCATATCCTTTTCAGGCAAACTTTGATATTTGCAACATACTAAAATGAGGTTGGGGAATTTGTAATTTTTGTTGTTTAGGTTGCAGACCACTATTTTTTTGGAAGCTAGGTTAAAGAACACCTGCAAAGGCTAACTGAGATAGATGTTTCCCACCCCCCACTTTGTGATGTAGGAAAAAGTGTTTATTTTTGTTTCTTGCTTGTTTGACACCTTAGAAATATCAGGAATGTCAAGTCTGGTCTTTCCTGTTTTTTATTGGCAAACTTCTTGAATGACTCTGTAAATTGGGAGTTTTTTCATGCCTCAGAAAAAAGGGTATGCTGTTTATCTTCAGAAGGAGCTTTTGTCTGAGTGTCCTGAGTTTGATGGGGGTGGATGGGGATGTTGGGAAATGGAGTTAGGTAGCCTGAATAAAAATTGCTCTTTGATTAGAATTCACTTTCTCAATCATAAGTTTTGGGGGGTTTTGTTTGTTTGTCTGTTTTATTTTGAAAAGGAAGGGTTTTTTTATTCTGGGTTTAGTTTGCAGGTTTTGTTTTCCTTTTTTAACATTCTCTCAACATTTTTGATTTTTTATGATGTGGAAAAAGAATGGGAATAAAGCAGAGCAAAGCTGTTAAAAGAATCCTTTTTTTTCCTGCTAGTCCAGAATTTATTTAAAATTTAGCACAGTGTATGTTGTCTTCCATTACAACAAGTCACTTATTTTTTTACTATGAAAGCGGAAGAATAACTTAGGTGAGCCTGATGCTCAGTTTGGAGCCTGATGCTTTAAAAAGCCTGTGGATATCTTGCTAAATCATGGCAACTCGATAGCTCTTGATGTCCTGATCTAGTGTGCCTTTCTCCGGGATAGCTTAATATGCTCTCTGGAACCAAAGACCATCAGGGTAAACATGGCTGTGAATGGGTTTTAAGTGAAAGTTTGTAAAAAGGAAGGATGATGGGCTGGTGTGGAAACATACAACTGATCGTGGGTGTGAACTTGTTGGTTGAATGAAGAAATAGTGTAATTGAGCTCTGCTTTTGGACACCGTTTCGTGGTTGTGAATGGGTTTTAAGTGAAAGTTTGTAAAAAGGAAGGATGATGGGCTGGTGTGGAAACATACAACTGATCGTGGGTGTGAACTTGTTGGTTGAATGAAGAAATAGTGTAATTGAGCTCTGCTTTTGGACACCGTTAGTTATGCTTAAACATATGTGTATGTATTTTCCAGTTCTTTTATATAAACAAATAGTAATTATGTGGGCAGATCACTCCAGATCATGCAAATATATGGATTTTGGTGGAGCTGGGAAGGAAGATTGACAAAATTAATGCAGTGATATTTCCTTTTCGTATAAATGTTGTTCTTAAAGTACCAACAACAGGTAACTTAAAATGCAAGATAGAATTTATCTTTAAAATATTTCATATGAATGCAGAAAAAAACAGCAACAAACTCAAGAGCACAAGGTTTACCCCTTAAGAGAGTTTTAGAAGAAATGGTTGAAGCAAGTATCTGGAAAAAAACCCAGAACTTAAACATTAGCTGCATTGTGCCAGAGAGATCCGGGCAGCCCTGTGCTGGCAGTGCCAAACACAGTTAACTTTAAGCTATGCCCAAGTGTGTATCACAGTTGTTGAAGAGCCAAGGATGATTTTTCAGATCATCACTTAAGCAGCTATTTCCTGGGCAAACAGCTAGAGAACAGTAAATGGACCAGTTGGAAAGAAAAGAGCCAGTTCTGGGGAAACCAGAACAGCGGTGTGCTAAACGTAGTGATGAGAGCAGTCATTGATCAGAAATCACTGATCAGAACCACCAATCAGAATGATGTTACCATTTTTTTTTCCTGCTGGACTGTGTAGCTATGTTTTGGGAAGAAGAGTGATGTTACTGGTTTTATTTTTTTGTGGTAGGGGTGGGTGCAAATTACAGGAGCTTGGCCAGAGAAGCCATTCAGTCACTGAGTGGACTCTAATGCCTCCTGTTAAATTTACAGCTTTTCAAGGTGTTTTCCTTCCAAAGGCAAGTTAATCTTGATCTTTGATAAAATTATTTGCTGGTGTCTTTTTCTCTTTTGTAGGTAAAGAAATTAAAAGCCTTCGATGGAGATGTATCAAAACTGTCTCAAGCCGATTCCTTCATGTATTTACTAATCCAGGTGCCAAAGTAAGGAGATACTAGATTTATTCAGTTCACGTTAAAGGTTCTCTTTTGGCTGTCAGTGCTAAACCTACTTGTTTGTGTGCTCCAGCTATGCTCTTAGGATTGAAGCCATGGTGTTAGAGAGGGAGTTCTTACCCTCCTGTGCTTCTCTTCAGGATGACATGAAAATTATAAGACGGGCTACAAAAGGTAATTAAGCATGTTGGGACATGCATAATACTCTTGTTTTCGTTAGCATGTTAATTAGTCTGCATTATGAAGACTAGAGCTTGAATTTCAGGTACCTTAGCTATTAAAAGGAAGCTAACTCCCCTCTGACAAACGCCATCAAGGTGTGCCTGGCAAATCTTTGCTTCCAAAATCAAAAATCTGGACACTTTGGACGCACTAGCAGTGAGTTCATGACCAAAATCTACAAGCAGTGTATCTGAAATTGAGAGCAGCAAAGGTGTGCATGGCCAAGTAAGGGTAAATCGTCTTTGAAGTACAGTTTGCTCATTCATGCATCTCTGTTTCTCTGATTGAATGTGATTATTACACCTTTCTGCTCGCTCTTTCAGACATACATAGAGAAAAACACTCTATGTTTCCAAATTTCTCTGTTTGCTCTTGCCTTTTGAGGTGGCATTATTGATGGACTAAAATCTTTAATACTATTGCTATTCTTTTGTTTTCTGGTTTTGTTCTCTATGTTTGTTTCTCTTTTGTTCTCTACATTTCACAAGGTTTGTAATGCTGCAGCTGGTTGTTCATAAGGTAATCTGGTGTTGTGTCTTCTGCTCTGCAGGAAAACAGTTATATTCCTGGTTTTGGTTAAATAGTAATGCTGACCTTTTCAAATGCCTTGAGTGCCTATTTTTCCTATTTCTCAAGATGAAATTCTCATTTCATGATGGCAAACTTCTTGACAGGCTACTAGAGCATTATTTAGACTGCTTCTAGTGGTATAAAAGGCAAGTAGTAAAAATATTCAACCATGAGAGAAAGGAACGGGAGAAAAGCCTGGTGTGTTTTTCCCACCACTGGGGATTGAACTAGTCCTTCCTGGCACAGAAAAATGTGCTTTAGTTTCAGCTGAGGTTTGAGTTTGGCCTTTTATTGAGATATCTTTAAAATCATTGTTCTTTGTGTTTTGAGCAATAAGACATATGTGAGGAAATATGTTATGTATAAAAGGAGCCACACCTTACTGTCCTTCATGTCCTTCAGCCAGGACATCCATCTGTGAACTCATGAATTCATTGGCTGCAGAGGAGATGCTTTGGTCCGCAGCTCCTGCATCAGGCCAGCCATGCAAATCAGACTGACTGAGCTTCCCTGGTTTTAGTCCAGTTGTCCTGAGCTCTTTGCCATTTGGTCTTTTCACTGCAGGGTTTGCTGATAGCTTGAAGTTTTTTAGGAATTGTATCTGCTTTTCTATTTCTGTCTTCTATGTTTCCTTGTGATTAAGCTGAGAGAATATTTACTTATATTCTGATGCTGATTATCACTAATGGTTGCAATGGTCTGTGTGGCCTGATGGATTCTCACCTAGCCTGCAAGTGGATATAACTCGCAGTGACGCTGAGCAGGCTCTTACTATGCAAAGTCTTGCCTTCTCCTCTTGGCCTTATGAAATCTGGTATTCTCTTTTGTATTCTCTCCTCTTTCTTCCTCATTGCCTCCTCACCTATAGCTTGTTAGATCAAAGGTTGTTTAATTAGTTCAGTGTTTTTAGGCTGCTGATACTGAATGCCAAAGATTCAAGGGCTGTCTGCTTCCGAAATGATAGTGTATTGTGTTGAACAGTTAAATGCAAGGTAAATTATAGAATGTGAACTTTGAAGCAAAATAGTTTTTAAAAGTATTTACACTGCAATCAAAAATATTCCACCTTTTATTATGTTCATCAGTGTAAAATTTACTACTTTGCATTAAAACCAGCTCATGTTATTTTTCTTGCCATATGGGCACTTGCAAATTTGGAGTTACTCGTTTCACTGTGCTGCTTGTGTAATGCTAATTTATTAACTCTTAACAGTTCTGAATTTCTTATTCTTACTTCTAAGGCAATCTCTCTGGTGACTTTTAAGCACATGTATTGTTCTGGTTTTGTATGTGGCTGGGTGAAAAGGTGCATGGATTCAGATAGAACGCTGCTGTGCATTTTGAAAAAAAAATATGTACAAAACAGGCTTCTGCGATGGAAAAGCTTTAAAAGGCAGTTTTATTTCATTTTACTCTGCATCACACTGAACATAACTTTGTGCTAAATCATCTTTGATGTAACTGAAGTAAATTAGTACTGCTCTGAGTTGGTGACCATACAGAAATAAAATGATGACTCACAGTGGGAGTGGGGTAAGCAAAGAAAATTTAAACATTGCCTGATATCTTTTCAGGCTCGATGGCCAAGTCTCCCCCAAAAAGAATAATTGTTGAAAAGCCCAGTCCCAGCAGATGGGAAGTGGATCCTGCGGGGTGCCAAACCCTTGCCTCACAGTGGAATTAATAGGTGGTGGTGATGATACTTAACCACCTGCATGAGACGCTTTGCACATTGCAGGATTAGGCCCCAAATGTTTTGTTAGCTGCTGGGGGTTGCCTTGGAAATACTACACTTGCTAAGCTAAAGTCAGAACGTATACTTCAGTTTTGTCAGCTGGGCTTCGGAATTTAAATTATATAGTACCATTTTTTCCCACGACCTTTTCAGTTTGTTGTAGTTTCCTGTAAAATGAAAAAAAAATTCCACCTTTAAAAGCTTGAGATGAAGAGGAGTTTGGTAACTGACTGTGTGTATTTCTAAACAAACAATTGTTAGACAGCAATTTTCTTGTTCCTTACAGAGTTAATGACTTGTGAGGAGCTGCATTCCATACTGCACTTGGTCCTTCAGGCTGGCAATATTATGAATGCGGTAAGTGACATCCAAACTGGAGATGGCTGATTGACCCAACTTCCTTGTTAGTATTGCAGCCCATTGATGTCACGCCTCAGCTGTTTGTTCATTTCTTTTTAGGGAGGTTATGCTGGCAATGCTGTTGGATTTAAACTGTCGTCACTGCTCAAGCTGGCAGACACCAAAGCGAACAAGCCTGGGATGAGTCTGCTGCATTTTGTTGCTCTGGTATAGAAAAACTGTTTTGCTGGTATAAGCAACTGTTACAAATGTAGAGCCATAGGTGATAGACAACAGAAGCTTTTTTACGGCTTTGATCCTAATCTTCACCTTTCTTCTCCTGCCACAAAATTCACCAGTTTACCTACGTCTGGTTGCCCCATCCAGAAACCCGTGGAAAACCTAAGTTTTTTACATTGTGTAAAAGCTTGCCTTCATCTAACTTCCTCGATACAGCTTTTCGTTTATTGTCCTGAATTCTTACAATGTGGAAGTGGCTTATTTTGATAAATATTCTTTCAATCTTCCTGTTGAATCTTTTGAGCAGTGGTTTTTTTGGAGAGGTTTTTTTTTTCTCCCTCAGTGACTGACATGTATAGTTAAAGCTGCTGCTGACATTTTTCAAGATACTTTTTCCTCCTTTCAAACTTCTTGACTTTAGAAGGGAGAGAATTTAAATGCTTCTATATGTGACTTTGGTTATCGGTGTTCAAACTGGCTTAACAGATTTCCAGTCAGCTAACAAGAGGGTATTAATTGATGTTTGTGCAGGAAACATCGTATCTGCTTGAACAATGGGCATCAGTAAGTTGTTCTTTCCCTGACATTACCTATTAATACGTGTGGCTTGTGTTCACTGGCAGAAGCAGCTGTTATTGTACACTGCAAAATGGAAGCTGTTGTTTAAAGTTTCCAGTTCTGATCCCTGCCTTTCGTTAAGGGATGTCCTCCACTCAATTGTGTAAGGATAGAACGGGAAGAAAAACAGAGCGGGAGAGAAACCCTTAAGTGCCCTCCCAGAGGCTTTAGAACTGCTGGACTTAGGGACTCTGGCCTGGCGGTGGAATGTTAATGGATTGTGTGTGTTTTGGGTTTGTTCTGTTTGTTTCAGGAAGCCCAAAAGAAAGATGCTGCTCTTCTCAACTTTTCAGAAAAAATCAGGGATGTTCACGATGCCGCCAGGTAAGTCAAAAGAAAACTGAGAGCTTGTGGTTAGACCGTGACTTGGAATTTTCTATTTGTGAAGCAGTGAGGTATATTCAGAGAAGTCTTGGCACAAAACCTGAGATCTTTACAAATGTTCGCTATAGCTTTGAGGGCTTCATTTACATTTGGTAGCAGAAGTATGCCTGCAATGTGCCCTCAGCTATGAGGTTTTTTATGACATGATCTCCGTAGGTTTTTGGTAGTTCTCTCTGTCAAATACACATGCGTGTATGTTGCTTTTAAGGGACTGAACTAAAACAATGTTGCTGTTTTTCTCTAAGCCAATTTTCTTCTGTCTGTGAGCAGGCTTACAGTACTTTTCCAAATCTGGTTCCAGGTACAGTTACCAGCCCTGGCTTCTCTTAGATGCTTTTTGATATTTCATTTGCTTCTCCATTTCTGTCTTGGGTGGAAAATCTGAAGGTTTTGGGGTTCTGCATTGTTTCAATCTTACAGTCTCCAACTGCATAATTTTAAACCAAACCTGATTCGTACCTCGGTAACTGTACTTGCTTTTGTGAGACAGGGTGATCTAAAACCCAAAACTGGAGGCTAACAGTGCTGGAGTTCTGTTCCCAGTTTTGCTGCTTCCTTTTACTCTTGAGCTTTGGGAAATCTATATTTACATTCTTTTCCCAGTTGTAAAATGGATCCAATCTCTTAGATCTAATGCAGGGTTAACTAATGTCTGCAGAGGGCTCTGAAATCTTCTGAGGAAAGGAGTGGCCATGGAGTTAATAAAAAAATTTTTGAGGGACCACCTGTGTGGCTCTCTGCCATCCAACCCACACACCTTTTTGGCAGTCTGCCACATGGCCTGCTGGGGAATGTGGCTTCCTTCCCTCATCATCCAAGTGCCTTGGTGAACAGCAGGGAAACAGGCAGAATCACAATTCTGGTGGTATTTTTTCCAACAACTTTGTTCTTTGATCACATTTGTCAATGCTGGAAATCTTCTGTTGCAACTCATGCTGAAATCTGTTCAGGGAATGCACTCTGTACTGGAAAATAGAACAAAATTAAATATGTGTCTCACCACTGGGCATGAGGAAGATCTCTATTAGAGACAACTGTTATGTACAAGTTGTTCATGAATCCTTCCAGTTAGAGTATGTTAAAACAACTACCATTATGTTCTTGAGTTTTTTATTGTCTTGCCGCCTTCTAGGCCATCCTCTTCTTCCTTTACAGTCAGAAAAATATAGCCTGAATGTTCTACTGCTTTTCTTATCTGCAAAAACACCCATGATCTTTCCAGAACAGGGAACTGACCTTTGAAGATGAAGTAAGCAGAGAAAAAACAGCACACATTATATTCTTTTGTGTGCTTACTGACAGATTTACACGTGCTGTCGCCATCCACTGACATGTGGACTTCAGTCAGCCTGCCACAGATTCTTCAGCTTTGCTGTTTCAAAGTCATGCTGCTTGTGGAATTACCTTAGTTAGGAACACGTTTACAGTAGTTAATTTTTATCATTTTGGAATAGGTAGTGTTTCAGTTCCTAGGCAAAGCTTAGTTCTCTTGTGAAGGAAATGCCTTAGATTTAGAAGCATTTACCTTCAAAGCGATTTGAGAAATTTGGATGGGAGCTCCTGTTGAAGGGAACGTGAGTCTGCCAGGATGACGCTTAGATTGCGTCACAGCTTTTTCCCATGCTCTTCAATTTCTGAGTTACCTCTCCACAGGAGCAGCTCTGTTGCTGGCATGTGGCGGAAGGATGAATTGCTATCGCCATTGGGTTGAGATGATGTAGGCTGCATTGCTGCGACTGCTTAGAAGAATGTAACATGCAATTTCATGATGCCAAATGCCACTGCCAAACTGGGTAGTCTTGGTTCACAATGCCTTGTGACCCCCTTTTTGTGCCAGCTGCTGCACCTGAACAGTCGTGTTATTAGCTGGACCTAGCAAATGATCCACCTGGAAGCAAATTGGTTTTTTCCTTTTCTTAGGTTAATTTTCAGTACACAGATACGGCAGGCCACCTAGAACATGAGGGCTAGCACAGGCACCAGGGAGAGAAAAGGAACACCTGGTCAGAGGCAGGGTGGCATTACCCTTTCTCATGGTAAGGTTGGGTAGGACTGACTGGAGTTAATTGTGAAACCACACCCCATGGGAATGTTTTCAGGTTGCAAATAAGAAGAAGTGTGCTTATCTCTCTAACTTTCAATGTCTACTCTGGAAAGATTTCCTGAACAGGCATGTCTTGTTTGATAGCCAGGTTGCACCTCATGTTAAATACCCATTTTTGAAGCATATTGTGGCTAACCTGTTGGCAACTCCTTCCCCCTCGATAAATGTTCTCTGTATATGCTATTTTTAGGTTATCCATTGATAATATAGAAGCAGAGCTCCACTCGCTGTCTTTCAAGGCAAGATCTGTTAAAGACAGCATTCGGCGAGACCCAAAACTCTTTCATCAGATGGAAAGCTTTCTCCAGGTTTGTAGGATATCCGCGTTAATATGTTACTGTCACAGGAATACGGGAGCATTCCTCCGCTGAATGTAATTGGTGTGGTCGCGTTAATAAACAGAAATGTTGTTTTAACGTCTGCCCTATCAGTCGTACAGAGGTGT
This sequence comes from Buceros rhinoceros silvestris, assembly GCF_000710305.1. Classification (NCBI taxonomy): domain Eukaryota; kingdom Metazoa; phylum Chordata; class Aves; order Bucerotiformes; family Bucerotidae; genus Buceros; species Buceros rhinoceros. The sequence goes on from NW_010419330.1 coordinate 27,765, forward strand.
TCGAGCTACATGCTGTTTGTCTAGTAAGAGTGTTGGAAGGACTGTGTTTTCACAGGGAGGGATATGGAGTGTACATTGCCCAATGCCTGTTAGGCAAGCTTGTTTAATGCCTGTGAAATGACCGATGAAGATCAGTAGTTAAAATATAAGAAAATTTGGATTGGTCACTGGTTTTGTACTTCCAGCTGCCCAAAATATAGTATCTGCATGCTTTGTTATCCTGGAGAATGTCAGTTTTAGCTGAGGCTGTGCTATGCATACGAATCCCGATTGCTGGGTGACTGCAGAGACAGTGCTCGAAGCTGGAACGTCAAGGGCCTGTTCTCTGTACGAATTTACCCTTAGCACAGAGCGTATTGTTCTGAGCTATACCCTTACTTCCACAAGGGTTCTCATTTTTTAGTACTGCAGTGACGTTATAGATGTGAATGTGTGTAGCAGTTAACACTGAAGTAGAGTTCTTGGTATTTTCTGAGTACATGGTGATGCCTGGAGAAAAACGTATTATACTTCAATTAAACGATTTTTCTGTTTCACACTACAGATAATTATAAAAGTAAGAAAGCAGGTGTTGATCTGGAACTTAACCTGCCCTGATTTTCAACTTGCAAATGTAGTTGCAAATAGTCCCTGCAGTTTTTCAGGAGATGAGAAGTTGATGAAAGGGACGGGTTAAGATTGAAATACCTGTCTTTGTTCACTCTAAATTGTTGGCTGTTATCCATTGAACCCAGTCTCTTTAATGTTATGTTCTAACATGTTTGGGGCATTTATTTATTTATTTATTTAATAGCTGGTTTTATGTAATGCTACAACCTTGTTTAAGCCACATTCCAAAAGAAATGTTGGGAAAAAAATAATTTTACAAATGCATACCTTACATAAACACTTCCGGTTTTTGTTTCTAAATTACAGGTGATAACCAAGCTGATCTAAAAGTCAGCTTTCATTATCTCATCCTCGTGAATAAATTGCTGAAATATGTGGGAGGAACTAATTTTCTATGTATGCTTCTTATTGCATGCCTTTTTTTTTTTTTTTTTATGACTAACAAGTAAGATTTGTTCCTACCCTACTAGTATCATTTGCCAAGTAACTTTCTGACAACAGGATTAGCTTAACTGGTTACCAGGTCTCCAGCTGCCTATTTCCACCCCCGTGCTGCAGTATCAAAAGTATTTAGGTGATGATCGTGAGTTAGACAGTGTCAGAGAATGGATTTGTCTGAAAATTAACTTTTCTCCCCAGTTTACTTTGACCCACCTGTGTTGTCAGATCTGGGATTGTGCAAGGATGGAAGTGAATGGCTGGTGATACAGATAGGGGAGACAGAAGGGCTGCTGCTCGAAGTGTTTTGAGCAGTTCTGCTGCTCAAAGTCTAACCACAGCCTTATTCTCTTCCTTCTGAATCTTTTTCCACTAATCTACTCCAGCCCTGTCTATACGATTCAAAGTGCCACTCTATAGGGACTTTTCTGGATGTCTCAAAATACGTGTATTTCCAGTGGTTCCTTACCTTTCTGGCATGAAAAAATCTTTTTCTTGTGGTCTAGGGTCAACTTAGGAAGGAGTTGATTCTGTGATATATATCCATGAATTTATGTATGGGAGGTTTTTCGGGGTGGGGGGGAAGTGGAGAGAAGGAATTAGTCCATTTATGCTTAGATGAAAGTTGGAGAGAAAATGGGAAAACGAGGCATGTGGAGCTTTCAAGGGGTTCCCAGGTGGCCTGTCAGTCAGAGAACAGTCTTTCATTTTACTCATCTAAAAATTAAAGCTCTAAGTTTTGTTCAAGGGCTTTTGAACTTTTGCCTGGTTTGTATCCTAGTTACTAGAATTCACATGTCGATTGATCCATTTACCCTGACCTTTCTTACTCACTTTGCTGAAATGACGTGTTTCCTTTTGTTAGTAGGAGTTCTCCTCCAAAGCGTTAATCTTCTGGGCTCTATAACAGCTCCTACGTTGGAACATGAATTTCATAAGTTCCTAATATATCTGCACGACCTGTTGTGACTTTGATTTTTCTGTCTAGTTCATGCCATATATATTTTCTGCTACAGTTTGCTGTAAGTCACCTAAAGGAGCTTGAACATCAGAAGAGAGAATTACGAAAGGAGGGAAACGCTCTCATTGACTTTTTCTGTGAAGACAAAGAAACTATGAAGTTGGATGAATGTTTCCAGATATTTAGAGACTTCTGCATAAGATTCAACAAGGCTGTTAAGGTCAGAGCACTGGATGAGATTCTCACACGTTTGAAGTCGTTACTGGCTCACATGAATTAGGTTAATTTTCTTCTGCTTGAGGGACATTTTATAACTTGTAGTATTTGATATATTTGCTTGAAAGGCTACAGCAAACTGACCTCTTGTAGGCATTCCTTGTCAGCAGCCAGGTGGGAAAGAATCATTCTGCCCAGCCCTGTGTGCAGCCCTGCTGCTTTGCAGGTGGACTTTGCTGCAGGTGGACCAGACCGTTGAGATGATACGTCAGGGTGGTCCGTTGGCCTGCTTGTAAGTGGGCTCCTTCCTCCTCTTTTGGTGAGGAGGTTGGTGATTGCTAAGCTGAGCAGTGAGACAGGTTGCACGGATTTCCTGACCAGAGCTCGCTGTTCAGGCCTTGGAGCGGTGATGTTGGGTCGCCGGAGAGGCCTTCAGATGTGGCACCCCGTTCCATAGGCATACCTGCCTGAATCAGCACTAGCTCGGGCCCTCTGCTGCCTCCTTTTACAGGACTAGACATGGTTTGCCAAGTAAAGTAAGGACTGTGTATTTCTCTTTGTTCTTTCAAGTGCTTTTTGCTTTGCTCCCCCCACACCACACGCCGCTGCCATGTGAGCATTCATGTGCAGATTGCCCTGAGTTGGTCCCACCTAGTTCAAGAACTATCCCAAGACGAAGGACCAGTGTCAGCATTGGACAGTTTTGGTTCAGCAAGTCTGCCTATTGTCGCAAATATTTTTTTAGGCCTTTATAAATAGCATGAATTAGATGGATCCACACATTTCTTTATTTTTCTGCCTTATGCAGCCTGCGTCTGACAGCACTTTGTGTAAGAGCCTTAGTTCGAAAAAGAGAGAGCAATCTTGGTATGTAGCAAGCAGGCAGGATGTTCAGCTAACGCGCCTGTTGTACCAGGTACTATCTTACCTCCCCTGGACCGCTCAAGAGAGCGTGTAGCTATGCACGATGCGTGAACATTATACAAATACATAAAACCAAATGGTCAGAGACGTTTTAGTGAGAGGTGACAGCATGCGTACACGTGCAGCCGTTTGGGATTGGGGATTTGGTTCATAGTCACACATTTCAAGTGGTCGTTGGATGCCGATTACTTCGAGGTCCAATGGGGACCTTCCTTCCTCTCTCCATAGGAAGTAGTCACTCTCTAAAAATGACAACTTAGTCACTTATTTGCAGATATTGAGAAGATTTGCTGACTAGGTATTTTGCAGGGATTAACCTCTGCCCCAACAAAATGAACAGGACAATTCAGAATAAAGATTGCAGTGCTGACAAATGAATGTTATGTGTGGCCAACACAGCCAGCAGCTTAAAAAAACAGGCTCATAGCACAATGGCCACGTGCACATATTTCAAATGTTTAAAGATTTTTTGCAATTTTTTCAACATGTCTATGTGTGCTTAAAATAGATTTTTCATTTGAATAAAATCTCCTGAGAGATGCTTTGGGTGAGGTTGAAATGTTCTGTGTGAATACGGAACATGATAGTAATTGTATCTACAACTATTTTTAACCATTTCTCTCTACAATCAAATATTTAAAGTTGAGCTTTAGCTTCTGGCAATAACTCATTCCGTAATTCCATACCTGTGAAAGAAAGCTCCCTGCCACAGACATTTTTCCTGAAATTTTGACTTTTGTTTTCTTAGCTGTTCAGGCTTCTTAGGCCTCTAATGCATCTTACCTTTCACAGCCCAGTGTAGTCTCAAATCCACTTCAAGAGATAAACCCATTCATCAAAAAGAGCCTCAGCGTTAGGCTTTTGTTTAGTGAAAGCTTTCGGGCCATTTTTTCTAGTTGTGCAGCTTTTCTGTTGTCACAACAATGGAAAGATCAAACTAGACAGTCCTTCAGACAGATACAGGTATGTGGTTTTTAAACAGTGTGTCATTGCTCAGAACAGAGTTAACAACTTGCTGGAATATTACTTAATTTTTTAATCCTCTGTCAAGACTAGCCTCCCTCTTCTTTCTTTTGCTACTTCAGTACTGGCTCTAGAGAACCAGGTTCTCCGTAAGCTCAACTGAAGGTTCAGATAGATGAAATCTGAAGCCCAGAGGTGACAGTTAAAATGTCGATATTCACAGATAACCCTTTTAGTAAAAAGGTGTCACTGTGTTGTCTGTCAAACACAAACTACCTCTTTTTATGGCTTCCTGAACCAAAACCCCTCAGCCTAGCTGCTAAAAGCTCTGTCCTGCCCTGGGCAACTTCTGTGCTGTCATTGCCAGTTTTTGAAGCCAGCAGGGAATACAAGATCCAAAACTGGAATGGGACATTGATCAATAGTCCTTGAGTGGTGTCGTCTGAGGTCTAAGTAATGACCACGAGGCATTGTGTAAACTTGCCTATTTGCTTTCATTTGCAATGAAGTAATGTCTTTTAACAACGTTTACGTTGGTAATGTTCAAGTCAGAGGTAAGCAGCACCCCATAGAAACTGCACTTTCCGAGGAACAACTGCAGTTGGAGTAAGGGAGGGTGGAAGGAACACCTTGGCTGTGTGCTCGTGAGGCAAATTTGTCTTAAAATATGAATGTGATGATCAGGTAGACTTTACTCACTTGATAAACTGCCAACTTTAAGCCTAGCGGAGACTTGAAACTCTTCATCTTACAGCAGGAACTCTTTGGCTAGGCTTGACATCTATGTGGGTTTGATAGGTCATGTTCTTGGTGCCTGCAGGGACTCGTGTATTTTTTTCTTAGGCTGACCAGCCTGATGTGTTGCCTGATGTGTTGCCAGCATTAGTTACACAGGGAACTGCTCTCCCTGTGGTTAATGGCTGCAGGCTGTGGTTGCCGTGGTGATTTTATGTGTGCATGTATTGGGGGTTGAAGGATGGTGATAGCAGTAGGAGCTTAGACGGCAAGAAATAAAGGGAAAGGGAAAGGAGCGTGGCTTGTTCTCATGCGTAAGACACTGTCCTGAGATGTGTTTATGCTTTTCTTCATCAGGAAAATAGGGAACGAGAGATCCAGGAACTTAACAGTCTGCAGAGGCGGAAGGAGCTGGAGGAAAAACGTCGATCCTGGGCAGCTGGAGAGCTTGGGAGCTTTGGGCGGAGCAGCAGTGAGAATGACGTGGAGATGTTGGCCAAAAAAGGACTTGAAGAGTTTCTTCCCTTCTTGCAGCAGAGACCTCAAAGCCCTTCGTACAGAAACCCCAATTCAAGACGCTCTCGACTTTCTCTGGGGATTACTGCAGACAGGGAGTTGCAGAGTTTCCTGGAAATCTCAAAAGACGAGGATCCAAACAAGTTTAACAGCCTTCCCCGTGCAAACACCCGACAAGCAAGACCAAGCATGGCTTGGACTGAATCCAAAGAAACAAGAGATCTCAACTTAAATACCTTGCACTTAGACCAGCAGTCTGAAACCAAAGTGAAAAATGGTGGCCTACTGCAGGTGCCTCCAGCTCAGCCCAGTAACTTCAGTGACCCAGCTGGTCCTGGTGCCCGTTACTCACAGAGAAGCACCGACTACAATGTGCACACGTCCAGTGTGTCCTGTGAGGAGTCCACAGATATAAACGCTCTGGCCCTTGCCATTGAGGAGCGCGAGCTTGTTAAAGGATTATGTAAGTTTGATATTCAAGGACCAAAGCCTGCCGAGGACACACCTTTAATATATTTAGAGGATGCAGGTGGAGCAGACTTGGAGACTCTAGACGATCTAAGCTTTCATTCCGTTAGCACTGCTGATGATGACCTGCCTCCAGCTTGCAGAAGTTCCAGAGAGGCCCACAACCATAAAGTCAAGGCAGTGGGATGCAAGAGTGAAGCTTCAGAGCCCAGCAGCAGCAGCAGCCCCATGTCTGTGGATACAAGCGTCTCAGGAGGTAGGGAAGATGGGCCGGTGTTCTATGTGTCAGATACGACAACTGATTGTTCTTTGACGCTGGACTCCGAAGAGGGAAATGATTTTAAGTCAACAGGTAATGAAATAAGAATTGAGGCTGGCAAAGTGTGCTCTTCTGGGAGTGATGTTCAATACAGGGCTGGAACATTCTTCTCAAACCTGAATTCTGCTTCTGCAAATGATAAGGATGTTGCTAACAGCAAGCACACCACCCTTCCTAAAGAAAAGCCTGTAAAAAATAAAGACGCATCAGGACCAAAGAGAAACTCTCTAAAAGATAGATCTCCAAGCACCTCAAAATGCAGTGGCTCTCGCCCCAACCACACAGCTCCTTCCAGACCTGTGAGAACTTTGAATGCCTCTGAAAATGAAAGTATGAGGAAAGTGGTGCCTATTTCTCGGTCAAACAGAGCACTGAGCACCGTGAAAAAGCCGGAAGCCAAGCCGACCGTTCGCGAAACTAGTACGGTGGAAAGTCGTCTGTCTCGTCGCAGTTCTGTCCGAGGCACAACAGACACGCTGCCAAGAAGTCCTTACAGGCATAGCGTGTCGGTAGAAGAGCCAAAGTTACAGAGGGGCACTGCGACCTCGAGCAGTGCTCATTTTGAGAGGGACAGAGTCTCTCTCAAGAAGCCAAGCTCTAAACCTGTTAGGAGTAATGTTAAATCAAAGACAGACGAAACAAAGATATGTCGCTCCAGTGTAAAACCTCAGACCCCTACAGATGACACCAAGGTTGCCACAGTCAGTGTTCCTAAACCACCATCCACTGTCCCAAACTTTGCGAGGAATACAGTGGCTTCTTCTTCAAAGCGTGCAAAAGTAGATCTGTCCAGCTCATCCAAACCTCCAACCATCACAAGGTCCATGTCTCAGAGGCTGCCTAAAGCAAAGCCAGCAGTGACGTGTGATGATCCGAGTCCAAAGGAGAACAGTGTGAGTACCTTAAAGAGAGCAAGTAGTGCCAGACTGGTTGGAAGAAGTGTCCTGCAAGGAGGAATTGCCGGCACTAAAGTAGAGCCTGCACCAAAGGAGCAGGGGACAGTGGAAAAGGCCTCCCTCAAACTGAAAGATGCAAACCGGACCACAATTGGTGACATACTGAAGCCGTTACTGAAATAAGGGAGAGGTTCGTTTGAATCTTGGAATGCGAACACTTGTTCAAACACTGGATGTCTGTGTTGTGAAGATCCTTAAAACAGTCACGTTGCTGATAAGCAACATCATGTGCTCATTCAAGTACAGCACACCACTGGGGAAGGGCAAATAGTCGTGTTCTGGTCTAAGTCCTTTTTTATGAATTTGAATGTATTTGAAGCTACTGTGATGGAATGTGAGCGTAACAACAAATCGGTGCGTATTCGTGATACGGAAGGTCACCAAAAGCCAAAAAGTTTTAAGAAGTTAAACTACAAGGTGTAATGCTTTGTGATAGAAAACATGGGTAAAGGCCAGTTTTTGTGTACATAAGGTTCTTCCCAAGACTCAAGCGTTTGTGCTGGATGGTTCCTTATTTGATGTCAAAGTGAATCCTGTGGAACAGTACTGAGAATGCACTCGGGTGATTGTGCTTTCCATTGCTTTCAGTTCCTCAACTCTTTTTGCCTTTGCGAAGTCCGTTGCTGGCAATGGGACAGACTGGGAACTGCTGGCTGAAAAATAGTAATTCGAGACATTTGCTGTTTGTGGCTGTCTTTAACCTCACTGAAGAATTTCTAGCATGTTTCATGACTGTGTATGTGTGTCTGGGGCAGGCTTTCTGCTGGGCAGGAGGCTCACTCTCCAGGAGTGTGGCAGCATTGTCTTGCATGCACAAGTAGATACGGCTGGCGCTGCATCGAGTAGCGCAGCTGGAGGCTGTGCCTGTTGGAAGGGCCATCAGTAACCACTGGGGTGATGACTACTCCTGACTTCTCAGTCACGAGCACACTTGCCAGCTTTTGGTCATACAGAAGTGCCATATATTTATGATATGTATCAAGGATGTTTGCAGTTCAGCTCTTGAAGGCTGCGATGTAGTGCCAAGCACTTTCCCACCACTCTGCGTTTCCACTGGTTGATCTACTACCAAGTTACTTGAATGTTGCAATGGCTCTGATTGAGCCATTAGTTTCCCTGCCTCCTCCTCCTCCTCTCCCTCTCCTTGTCAACATGAACACTTAGCATGAAACACAGAGCTCACGCATGACAACGTTTTTGTAGACTTCCTTTGTTGCTTCAAATGTGGTTTTTACTGTTTAAAGACTCTAAAGGATTAATTAAACTAGTGTTTGATAAGCTTTTAACAAACTAAAACCACCTTTTTTCCTGCAGATACAAATTTTAACTCCTGTCAGACTAGGGTACAGAGACTGAGGGAAAACTTGTTCAGCATGCTGTGCATCTTCTCGAGAAATGTGTGTAGGTGGGGAAGCTGATCACTGGTCTGCTAAGCATCTTAACGAGTTGCCTTTTTATTCACTATGAATGAAGCCTCATTTAAGAATTTTAGAAAAAAAGGAAAATCTCTTCAGACAAGTGGCATTGACTTACTAGTGGTACGTCTGTTTGTCTGCTCCGTCCGTCAGTGCTGGGAGAGTGTGATTCGGTGAGATGGAGCCATTTAATTGCTCAAATGCTTCTCGTGGGCTAGTATCAGGGACAGCCAGCTCCGTGTTCCAGTTTGGCAGGGAGCCTTTAGCTCTTCCCACGTACCGGCAGATCTTGATGCAGACATCATACCTAAACACCATGAAGTATTGCATCGGGCCTCTTGTTTGAGTCTGTCCCACAGGGAGAATTTATATAGCCCACTTTTTGGCAAGGGTGAATTTTTGCTTGAAACCCGATAAGCTTTTTGGATACTGCCTGCCTTCTGGGTTAGAAACAAAAGCATCTCCCTTCCTGTTTGTATCGGTGTGTACGTATGCACATCTGCTAGAGCAGATGAGTGACTTTTTTCCTCTTTTTAAAAAGAAAAGACAACAAAAAATTTTATTGGTAGCAAGCTTGAAAAATAATTTAAATATGTTTGGAATATGTAAATAAGTTTCTATAAATCTGTGTAAAAGAAAACTGAATGTATTTAATGGAGCATTTATACATTTCGGAGTAACTCGGTAGTTTAATAAAGTTCCCGTTTACTGGGTACGAGGTTTGTACGTTCTCCTTCGTGTTGTACTCTTGGCTTTGGTCCTGGAGATCTACAGCAACTGGAGTCTAGGGGAAGGTCCCAAAAGGAAAGACTTTGCAGCAGAAATCCTGGCGTTTAAAATGGTAGGTTTGTTTTTGCGCTATGACACGCACTTTAACTTCAGTTTCTGAACATGTCTGACACAGGACTTTCTGCGCCGGTTTGAGTGTAACATGGGAGGCATTGGATGGAAGATGCAGCACTCTGCGTACACATTGTGTGTTGTGGCCAAGACAAATGTTCATGGCACTGACAAGTCTGGATCTGCCGCTATCTTCATGCCTTTTAGCTTAGCACACTTTATTGAGAAATCCTGGTTTACAGCTCCCAGGACTTTGGAAATAAAGAATAGCCTGTTTTGCAGGAGCAGGTGGTGACTTTTACACCGCAATTCTGAATTTTTACATTTTGTCCCATTCTCCCATTATTTTTCCTCCTTTACTGCATACAAAAGAACGTCTATTCAGCAGAAAAAAAGCAAAAGCCAGCCAGCCTCCTTGTCCTCAGGGAGCACTTCCTCCCCTCTGCTATGGAAATGATTTTTGGACTGGAATTGCTACTATTTGCAAACTCGTTTAGCCCCTGACTTTTCTCGTTTGGTGAGTGTGTCTCTCCCCGGACGGCGTGGCAAGCACCTGCTGTCTGCCAGTGCTGAGTGATGGCTGCTGGCGGAATCTACGTGGGAAAGCCCTTCACCAGCAAAAGGTGTGTCTCAAAAGTTTATGTTTTTTTAAACTTCATTTTTATTTCAAAAGGGTTTATAATTACCAATTCATTATTTAAACTACCAGCTGTCAGAGGTAGCGATGCCCTGTAGGTTTAAGTTCCCGTGTCATGCTATTTTCCCAAACACTGACGGGCCGGGGGCTAGCCTGCTTGCAGCTGGTTTTCAAGGAGGGAAACAAGACCTTTTCTTCGGCTTTGTTCTGCGGAATGGCCAGTGCTTCTGCCTGTGACCAGGGGCACATCTCTGTCCTTTGGTGTCTGTTGAGGTGGTGGTGAAGTGGGAGAGCCTGAGGAACATCTGGTGCTGTGGAGCTGGTGGAGGTTGAGAGACACGGGAAAGAGCTGTGGGAGTAAGAGGTGCTGATTCATACTTAGGGGAATTTAATATTCACATCTCATGTGGGAACTGCATACAAATGAGGGGCTCAGTGCATCCCTCATGACAACAGCTCATTAAATTATCAAGAAAGACAGAAAGAGTTCCCATCACGCCTCCCACAGCGTACAAGTCCGGACTATGTCATTCAAAATATCAGTATCTTTCTAATCTTAAGGTTTGTCTGCGTGGATGGTTGCAGACAGCCACATGTTGGCTCCGACCTAACCAGACCCAAGCCGGCTGCAGGCATATGGTGCGTTAGCTCGGTGCTGACCCCAAGCTCGTCTGCTGGGGCTGTAATTGCATATCCTCATCCCGACTCGCTGCCTCCAGCTTGGAGCGCTCCGATGGGGCCACGCTACTTCACCAGCACTGCAGCAGAGCCCCGGCTGTCTGCCCCAGGAAGGTCTGTCCTGCAAAAGATGCTCTGCTGCTGCTGCGACACGTGAGAAGTAATCCCTGCGGGAGGGGCCCAGCTAAGCAGCTCCTTTCAGATTTGGCTGCTCAGTGTTTTCCATTAACCTGATCCTGTTTACATCCCGCTGCTGCTGGTGCCAGAGATAACTGCCTTGGGAACAGCTCCCTACAGGTATTGTTAACAGCTGCTGAAAACAAAGGAGTTTGTTTTAGCCACGTCACTATCTAAATAGCCAGAAATACATTGCTTTTTTATTACTAGTAAGCCAATATTAAAAACTCTGTTCTGTTCTGCTGGCTGAAAGATGCGTTCTGCAAATCTTGCACGGTGTTAAAGCTGGCAGCTGAGCAAATATCCTTGCAACTGTGAAAGAAAGTGACACTGAGGCAAAGAACGTGCGAAGATGGTTGTTGCAAGAAAGGTTGTTTCTCTCCCCAACCTGCGATCCCCACCACCAGCATCAACTGTTTGCACTTGGAGAAAATTGTTTCCAGCCAGTGGTTGTTTCTTGCCACGCAGTTGATTTCTGTGTCCTTTCAGGCCGAAGGCTGAGGTTGCAGGACCTGCACTGCCACAGTGGTAGCAACTTGCTTTGATTAAAAAAAAAAAAATCCTCGTTAACCTCCAGCTGCTGATGTCCTTTCTTTTAGCCACTGAGGAGCATGAAATGAACCGCTGGAGAGCACAAAGGGGCCATTAGCACGTTGGCTTTAGTGGTAGGTTTAGGGTGAGGATTGCAGTCGCTGAGCAAATGCTCAGCAAGGGTGGTCTTGTCTGTACAAAGGGGAGAGAATTACACGCATTTCTGAGACCCTTCATCCCATCTGAAGCAGAGGCTCTGGACAGGCTCCCTTTGAACAGAGATGTGTCTCTTCTGCTTTTGATCAGGTCTGAACAATAGCTCCTTTTTTATCCTATTCCATCCTTATTTATTGCAAAGAGGAGAAAAAAAAAGGCAAAAAACTTTGATGCTTCCTTTTGGGTCAAGTGGAGGAGAGATATGAATTCTACCTACTTTAAAAAAAAAAATAGACAAAAGAACTTTGATAAATAGACCTGGTAGCTTCAAACAACTCTCCGCTACACAGGGGTGCCAGATATGTCCAGTGGCTGCAGTGACCCAGAAGCAAAATAGGCATAAAAGCAAGAACTCTGTTTAGGTCCAGAGCACGCCCAAGTGACTCTTTTCTTTTTATCTGAAATAGAAATCATGGCAAGCAGACACAGATGATACTCACTGGAGTACCCAAAAGCTGCTGCCTAGAAAATACTTTATTCCACTTCTAAATAATTGTTTACAATCCATTTTAGTCCCCATTACTCTTGCATTTAAGTGTCACTAGAAGTAAAAAGCTGCCTTCAGCAGAGAGCCGTAAAGCAGGGCTGATGGCCGCAAACCACCACCCCCAGCTGCATCGTTTCCCGGTGGCTTACTCCCTTTCTCCTCCTTTTCCGTAGGGTAAGGGAAACGAATGAATCGGCTGGCTGTGTGCACTTTGGATAGTTTCTTTAGAAGAGTGAGATTTTTACATCTTTTCAGTGGGCTAGCACAAGTTTTAGGAAGGAGCTGAATGTATTTCGAAGACAGGTAGGTGCGTGATAGGCGTTAAGAATTACTGAAGCCCAGTAACGGACGTGCTGCCTGTGGAAGTGCAGGGAATGTGCACCAGGGAAAATGTGATGATGACAAATGGATAGGCACTACTGGAGACGAGTTTTCAAAAAGCACGTGGGTCCTTTTCTCTCTGTCATTAGCATCCTCCTGCTTCCCTGAGTGTCTGCTGTCTCTGGCAAGTCCGGGTTTAAACACGCAGTCTGCAGGAGAAGTCGGGACTCCCCTGTGCCTGACTCTACTGAATCACTGCAGAAAGCATCTGACTGAGAACTGCTGGAGCCGCTTGAGTTCTGGGGCTGAAAGTATGACACGTTGCTAGCTTTGTGGTTTGGTTTCTGGTGTTTCTCACGCAGCATTTTAAGCGGATTCAGACGTATTCCCTATGCAAATCTTTAATCTCCTTTTTTAGGATGAAAAATGGGTGTAAATGTGGTTTTGATTTTCCCCCCACCCTTTTACAGCTGTATTTGCCCCTTTATGTCCCACAACAGCTTCCTCCCACTCCTATTTCCTCTATTATCACTTTCCATCTTCCTCTATTAAATTTTCCAACCTCTGCTAATAACTCTTCCCTCTTCTTCTTTTCCCGTGTCGGGCTTTCTGTGCTCTTCCATTTGCTTCATTCTGCTTTCTCTCCGTTTCTTGACTCCAGTGGCCGTTTTGCTCTGCCTCATGCTTTCTTCTTTCTGCCAACATGAGTCTCTCCCCAACGTCTGTCTGTAAAATCTGCAAACCGAGACTTTTCATTGCCAGCGTCCAGTAAGATGTGGGAATAGAGTAACAAAAGGGACTCCATTTTTCAGGTTTGCATCTCTGTGTTTTGCAGCTTGGCTTGTCGCTGCGAGCGAGTAGCTGGAGGAGGCTATTACTGAGCAGAAACGCATCTTTGCATCTTTTCTGTTTGAACCTCATTCACCCCCTACACCGAGCAGCCTACGGGGGGCAGGGGGGGTTGTTGAGGAGCTGAGTATATGGGGTGATTTTGCAGAGGTGGGGGAGGAAAGTCTGTTCAAATAAAGGTGTGAGTAATTTAGCTTTGAGGTTCGAGTCTCAAAAGCCCTGGTGAAAGCCTGTTGAGGACAGCCTAGAAAGCCGTTTGCCAAAGTGATTCCTGACCCCACCCGTAATCTTGGTACCACAAGCAAATAGATGAGTACAGCCAGTTTGGTCCTGTTTCCCTGTGCCTCAGAAAAAAATAAATTGTGTTATTGTTTCTTAAATTAGCATGTAGCTTTTCATGGTGTGGGTTAAGGCTCCGGTGGATTTTGGGTTTCTCTCGTAGGTGAGGAGCGCAGCCATTTTACAACAGGAGGTAGCACTCAGAAGCCCAAAGATGGCTTTTGTAGAATATGTACTCGATTTTCCTTCTGCTGGAAGTGACTAATCACTGCACAGGATGGAGAGCGCTTGGAGTGTATGTGCGGGGTGTTTGTGTATAGGACACGCACTGGTTATTGCTGCAAGTACTTGGTATTCACATGTTTTCTTTCTGAAAAGAACTGAATCCTGTTGAAGATGGTCCTTCCTCCCAGGAGGCTGTAGCCTGAGACACTGGGTAGTTGAGCTGAAAAGGCATCTCTGGAGATCACCCAGCCCAGGCTCCTGCTCGAGGAAAGGCCAACTTCGCACATAGGTCGATTTGCTGAGGGCCGTAGGGTGTTGTACTTAGCACAAAGTACTTACAAAAGGGAGGCGTATGATTTGCCTGAAATAAGGGAGCCGAAGATGGGAAAACACTAAGGAAAATGCTGGTTCTCTGTAGGATATGGCTTGAAAAATGTTTGCCACCTATTCCGAGGAATATATTGCAAATTTTTCGCGAGTCTCCCTTGGTGGCTGATGGTCACGTGAAGTCAGTAAAGCAAGAAAAGGCAGGAGTCAGGAAAGAGATTTGAGGAAAACCTCAAAAGCAGGAGGGAACCTGCTGGGTGCAAGAAAGAAAGAAGTTTGTGGCTTAAGAGAAACCAGAGGGGAAAAAAACCCACTGAAAGCAGCAGAGGCTTGTGAGAAAGGGTGGATGTTTGTCGTCTGGATGACGTGAGGGGAGGAGAGGTGAAAGATGTTCAGTAGCTGGGCTGCTGATCGGTCCAGCACTGTTAACCTGAGCACGGGCGAATGTGGTCAGCTGCTGGCAGTGCCGTAACCGACCTGTGGGAAACCAAGGAATGACCCTGAGGAGCTCCACAGCTCAGCCCTTCCTGACGGATGTTCGCTTACCCGCTTAAAGGAAATAAGGGTGAAATAGAATAGTAAGTTACAGTGAATATTCCCGATGACGAGCTTGCGTCCTGCAGGGTTGGGTGCCTGTTTACAGCATGCACAGTCGAGCGGCACGTCTCCTGATAAACGTGCTGTTTCTGATGCATATCTTTTCTTGCAACGTGGCTTTACTAATGAAACCAGCACCCACACACTTACAGCAGAGCTGCTGTGGTCACCTGAAGTACTACAAATGCTCATTGAGTGGGTAAAGCAGGAGCTAACTGGTAAGCCTAAAAATCTAGCAAATGTTTTGTCGTCGCAGCAAAATCCACCTGGGTTGCTCTGAAGAATTAAATGCAATCTGTTGCCAGAGACTTGTAACTCATCTGGGTGGAGCGTGGGCTGGATCACGTGGCAGCTCCTGCCGATGCTTTTAGTGGCTTCTGCAATGCGTAAGACCACTTCATACCCCAGCGGAGATCGTCCCGGAACAGAGCTGATGAGCTCATATTGAGGAGTTCATATTGAGTAAGGCAGCAAGGAGCTGGCCACAGGGAAAACATGGATGCTCAAGCCAAATCCTAGTACCTGCCCTCCCCCTGGGTACCGTGCAGTAGGAGTGTAACCAATTCTCACTAAAACCACTAAACAAAATAATCAGCCAAAATTAGAGCCCTGCAAGACAATTGAGAGATGGTTTTCCAGCTGCAGATGCAGGACAGAGGCAGGGATGAGTGCTGGGAGCGGGCTGGTAGCAGAGGGAGCCCTGTAAACTGCTGTTAGGAATATCCCTGAAGTCATGGGCTGCTCTTCATCTGCGCAGCAAGCGGCGGAGCGAGGCCACCGGGCACAGTTCCCGGGGTGCCAGTGGCCGTGGTGTCCCCAGCCTGCACGAAGGCAGTGTCTGAAGTAATGTGAAATGTGGCATAAGCAACCCGTGGGAGAAGGGCATGTGGAAATACAGCGGGAGAAGTTTTGTAACGGTGGAAGCAATCGACAGTGTTATAAAAGCCTATAAAGCAGAGATCTGCAAGAATGTGTAGCTTGAAAATTCAGCATGAATTGGCAAAGCAGGCCCATGACTAATCACAGAGGTCCATTGTGCGAGCGAGTCTAACCTCTTGTTTAAGGAAAACACTTTTCTGAGTAAGTCTCGTCTAAACTAGTATAAATACCTCTGAATAAAACGTCCAGCCTTAATATGCCACATTTTAAACGACCGTCACCCTAACCTTTGGTAAATAGTTGGAACAGATAATCAAGCTCTCTGTTTAAAACTCTCGTAGTATTTCTAGCACAAATTAATTGGGGCGGAGTGTCTAATTGCTGGTAACTGGATCTGTTACAATTCTGTGTGCCAAACTGGCAAGCTCGTATTATCGGATCCCTGCCGCTCAGATTGAGCCTTTGCAGGAAAGGAGCTGTGATTTCCCCGGCGAAGACCTGCAGTGGCTCTGGGGCAGCCTGTGCTCCAGGGGCAGCCTGGGCTGTGGAAACATGTGGGCGAGGGTGTCCCACTGTGCTCCCACTGACGAGCTGAGGTGGGTGGAAATCTTGTTCTCAGCGGGAACTCATCCTGGTGTCTTGGCCCTGAGGGCGGGTTTCCTGCTCACGGGTGCTGGCCTCTGGCCGATCCCCCCATGGCTACGCATGGCCAGAGGCTGCCCTCAGCAAGCAGCTCTGGCCGGCGGGCTGCCACCTGCCCGCTGGCCTTGGGAGAGACCCACGGGAACTCTTTAGAAACCTGTTAAGCGGAGTTTATTTTGACATGGGGTGGAAGCTCTGAAAGGTCAGCCTTGTGTTTGCTGCGGTGGTCTGCCAAAACCACTCTTGGTAACCTAAGTTTGGTCTCTGTCACATTAACAATGTGGCTAACAATAGGGGCTTGTTTCAGAACTCCATGATGGTTGAGTTTAAACATTTATTTTTAACTGGGCATCCACTACCCTGCCAGTTACAGAACCCGAATGCTGCTCGAAATCACCAGAGCTGCCTTTGGTCAGACCTGTTGTGTTCGCTGTTCGTTTCTCCCTGATGGGGAAAATGTGGACGCTGATAAACCCTATCGACTCGCTCCTCTGTTGTCTTCTGCAGCTGGCCTGCAGCTCTTTGGCCTTTTCGTGCTGTCTCTTAAGCTGGGTATACGCATTTTTTAGTAAACCTTTCTCCCTCCCCCCTTCAGACTCTGTTGAGCATTCTGTAATTAAGGAGACAGTGATAACACCTAATGATTTCTTTGACATCCCTTTAAAAAGGGAGCTCCAACTCTGTCCCCTCTTCTCCTGGGTATTCTTCCTTCTTACTTTACGCTGAGGCTGATGAGGAGTCTGGAGCTGTTCTGCAGATTAAGTGGTGGCTATGGCACCTGCTCAGTGGTCTCAATTGACCATTAGTTGTTCTTGACCATTTTCTCTACTTTAAGGCTGCCTTTTAGAAGGATGGGACTCTTGTTTCTTTTCTTTTTTTCCACAATCTTCTTCCTTTTTTGGGCCTTCATGAGCTGTGATGCTCTCCGTTTGCTCCTGTTTGCTGTGCCGTGGAAGTGAAACACCCCTCACTTGAACACAACACCTTTGTTGCAGCGCCTCAGGGGACTGTAAAACAGATGGCCTCATCTCGGGTCATTTTTCTTTATTGATGTTATTGTGGAGCCCCATGCTATGGCAACCGAAGGAGTTGTACTCTGGAGCTGGAGCAGGGTGGAGGGAGGAAAGACTCTGAAGCTGCTGTTTGGGACCAGCCCTGCTCCAGCAGCCACAGCTCAGCTGGCACCAGCGCCCCGCCAGCTCACTGTGCCATAGGTGTGTATCCAGCATGGGGGTGACTCACGGGTGCCATGCTCCACCAAAGCCACCTCCTGCAGCTTCCCCGTGAATTACTGCAGCCTGAGAAGACTTGCAGCAATTCATGGGCCACCAGGAGGATGATCTCGTTGTCTGCTGAGGCAATTAAGCACCAAGCCACGTGGAGCTCTGCTCTTGGAGCTGGGGAAAATGGCATCCCAGCAAAGAGCTTGCAGGTGACCTAACTGGGTGTGTGATTCAGTGTTACAGGACCAAACAAGGCAAAGATCCTTCCTGCAGGGAAGGAAGGAAGAGACTGCAAGATACATACAAATAAATTGAGGTGGCTTTCATAACACAACAACCTGTAAGGCAGGGAGGGAAGATATGGCACAAGGTCTACAAAGGACTTAGTTTGAAGTATTTTCTTTGCATCGCCTGTTTTCATTTACATTTATGACTCAGTGCCTGTCCTGGGTGATCACAACATGAAGTCTGATGATGTAATCTTTGCATACCATGTCCTGCCCACGGAGCTGAGTTACTACAACACTGGTTTGAACTCACTCACCAAACCCATCTGAAAGATTTACTCAAGTTTAACTCCAACTGAAATCAAGCGCTTTTGCCTCTTTTTAAAAAAATATTTTATGGCAGTTTTCCATTTCTGTTGGATTTGTCATTATTTCAAAGAGGTTGCCAATTTCTGAGCAGGCATCATCAACTCATTTCAACTGTATAAAAAACCCCAACGCTATGCTCATTCTCGTAAGACAAATCTTGAAATGCTATGAAAAGTGCTAGTTATTTATGTAAAATGTGTGTTCTTGTAAAATCAAGACCAGTGCAGAAAATTGGTAGATTTTTTTTATCATCTTGAAATTACACAAGGCTGCAAATTTTACAGAAATTAAAAATCAGCTCATGTTTTGTCAAGAAAGGCTGGGGGGGGGTGGATCTAATGAAGCTGGAATTTGTTTCTATGATAGTGAAGCAGCTCAAAGCTGCTCCTTGCCCTCTGTTGTTGGCAGCCAGACCTCAGGAGAAAGAGGAGGAAGCCTCATCCCAGAGATCCCTGGGATTCCAAGATGTCACATCTGCTGCCTCCGAAGAATGTGCCCAGGCTGTGACGAGGACCAGTCAATGGGGACCAACTCCCACGTGCGCTTGGTCCTTGGGCTGTGAGCATGATGGCCATCATTCCTCTTCCTGGGCAAGGCATCCCACGTGTCAATGCTAATTGGATAGCGCTGACAATCCCCACGGTACTGTTTTGTCAGCTGCCTTCCCTTCCCTGACTCTGTTAGGTGTATGTTGGTGGCTAACCACATGGAACAGCGTGGGTTAGATAATGAAATTGGGCAAAGCGCTGGTGGGACTGAGGAAATCGGTATCGGATGGGTATCAGTTTCCCCTTCCCCAGGCCCAGCGTTGGCTTACATCACAGAAAAGCCTTGAGAAAAATCGCAGCTGAGGATGAGTGTGGCGGTTCTCAGCAGCGCGTTGGTCCAAAGGTATCTTCCTGCATTTGAAGTTCTTGTGAAAATTGGTCTGGTATGTTTTCCTCCTTCTGCACAGCTTCCCAGGCTGGTTATAACATTCACCCATCTCAGGGCACCCTGACTGCTTTCCTCGTAAGAGGGATGCGCTGCTAAACAGGGGCAAAGGATCCCTCTGCACCTGTGGGATGCCCCGTGTGACCTGGGAAGCTCTCTAATGATTTTGTAGGTAAGATGAAAACCATCAGATAGAAGAGTTTTGCCTTTTCCAGCACCGCTACTTTGCTAGTGCAAGTTTGTATCTGAGCACGGCCCAAGCCAGAGCACCAAGGGCACGTTTTGCTTGGCCTCTGTGAATACCAGCTCTGTTCTGGCTTGCAGGGTTTTAAGACAGTGAGCTGCAATTGCAATGACATCAGGCAGGTAACTCCAAATTCAGGCTCAGTGAGCTCCAACTGTGCCTCCTCCTTGGAGGTGAATCTGGAGCCTTTTGAAAGGACTTTCTTTAGTTGGTGTGCTCACTCTTTTGAGTCATAACCGCAGTGTGCGTGGTGCTGCCCAAATGCACCAAATGACAAAAGGCTTGCTCTCCGAGAGAGGCGACTCCGCAGCTTTGAGTGCAGCACGTTGGGTAACCTTGGAAATAGTGATATTTTCCCACTGAGCACGTTTTAAACAGTCAGAGCATGTGTGCAAGGGAAAGGGTGCAGGGCAGTTGCTGCTCTCCACATCTCACTCCTACGGAAGCTGGGAGTGCAGCATCTGCAACCAGTTCCCCAAGGTAGCTGTTGCTCTCTGAAAGCTGTAGAGATGAGGGTGTGGGCAGAGAAGCTAAAATGTTTGAATCACGGCTATAAATGGAAGAGGGGTTTTGAGATGTCCTCCGGTGAACAGGCTGAATAGCAAAAGTGTCTGGAAATGTTCTGAGTGCAGAGGAAACAAGTTGTTTATTATCCTGCAGCTCTCTTGGGCCTGCTTCATGCACAAATATGGCCAAAAATTATTTTCAAAGAGCTACATAGTGTTGGGGAAGGACAGAGAAGCAGGGATATCTCTTGGTTAGTTGCCCTGCTCGCTAGATGGGAAAAGGAACCCCAGGGGCCTCATGCCAGGAAGGGGATGATCTGGGGAGGGCAGGGTGGGGGACTGTAGGCACTGGGAGGTGAAGCACAGCACGTGTATCCCTGTTATTCACCATAATGCAGCCGAAGGAGCCTGCTCTTAGTCCTTCACTGATGCCTGAAACTCACCCATAGCCTCTGTGCCGACTGTGCGTCAGCGTGTTGGCAGTGACCAAGTCCAGGCTGTGGTCCCGCTGCGGTTAGCAGGTGGCATAGCTCCTGCCTCTACTTTCTGCAGAGGGCAGGGTGTGGGTGAGTGTGGTGGGCACCACCCCAAACCCAGCCCCTGTGCCCCCAAATCCGTGCTCAGCCCCGTGAACTCGGCATGGGCACCTTGTTTTCATGAATGGGAAATCTCAGCGTGCCCAAATATTTTTTTTTTCTCCCCTGTCTTTTATCAGTTTATTTGTCATAATAGGATTACGTTAACGTTCATCTTGGCCCAATCGCAGGGGCGCCTTGTGTCTGCTAGGAACAACCAACAGCCACAGCCAAGTCTTCGCGTTTCAGAACAGATATCTGGGGCTGTGCAAATCGCACACTTTACATGTGTGACCACAGGACTCCTCAGTGTCGGGGTGATGTCTTAACTGCTGCAGCTTTGGCATAGCCCAGCATCTGAACCGAGGGCTTCCTTTTGGTATTCATCTGAGTTTAACTAGTGAGAGGTACCATGAGGCATCCAAAATACAAGTTACAGGTCTGCACAAAGCACTTCACGAGGCACTTTGGATGAAGGAAATGTGCTGTATGGATATGACATCCAAAGAAAATATTCCAAAGACTCCCTCCTTTCTTTAGAGTGTTTTCCAACACCTGCTGTACACAGAGCTGTGCTGCTTCCCTGGCAATTTTTGATATTCTGAGCTTTTAAGAAATCAGATGCTGATGTTTTCTAGCGAGGAATTTGGATCTACTGCCACATGTTGAAACCAAGCTTTGCTGTTTTATTTGAGGTAGGGTTGGTTGGTTTTGTAAAGATAAAGAAAAAAAAAAAAGGAGGATGAAACTGGGGAAAAGAGCATGGGATGAGTGAGATGAGCAGAGCCGGAGGCATCAGTGGGTAGTGACCAAGAGGTGTGAAATGTCTGCAATTAGGAGCAGGTGCCCAGCGTGATTCCTTGCAGAAGCAGCTGCTTCAGAGCAGTCGGGTTGAGGCGCGCACCGTGTAAGTGGTGAGCTGTTCGTCATTACTCAGGGGAGCAAGACAAATGAGAAATCAATTGAACATCAAACCATTGTTACTGATTGCCTATGTTGAAAATAAATGATTCATCGAGTGCTTTAATTGATTCATATACGTGGCAAGTAGTTCCAGTCTTGATTTACAGACCTCTCCACCAGTCAGGCAGGAAAGTCTTGCTCCCGCTGACTTTATTTGTGCAACAAACATCCTTTTCTCTTGGCACGGATTAACCCAACCCACTTACAAACGTTTTTCTCCCTCTCTGATTGTTTGCTTTGCCTTTCAGTGATTGCTAATTCTACTCACTTACATGGTGTGCTTCTTTCGTTTTTATTTGAAAGCAGAGGAGCCTGGAAGGGATGTGAATGGCAATGTGCAAAGCGCTGGGCTCTGTGCCCAGCAGGGCAAGCAGATGACCCCATCCTCAGAGAGCTGCAGTCTGCAGGGTACCATGGATTAACAGTGTCCACTGCTGAATCAGTGGGAAAGGGAACATTTGGTGACTTAAAAGTCTCTTGTAACTCCTCATGCAATATACCGTGGAGTACTTAGTGTCTTGAAATCTGTATGTAGGTACAAGCAATCGGTCACACAGGCTGAAGGAGACTGTGCCTCCTCCGGGAGGCTGTGTCTCTGTTTACTCACTGGCCCAAGGAGGAGGTGTTGGAGATCTGCCCCTGCTTTTCCACAGCAGTTTGATAGGGTCGTCAAAACAGAAGGGAAACAAGGGGGTGTTTGCTGTAGGTGAGGGGAAGGATGGGAAGGGAGGTGCATCCCAGCTTGCACAACTGGTGGGTGGTACTGCAGTGGGGAAAGGCCTGAGGGGAGCTGCAAGAACACCAAGGTCTACCCTGGCTGATTTGGGAGGGCAGGACTCTGCGGGCCAGGGTGAACTCAAGTGGAAAAAGGAGGGAAAAAGAAATGTGATAGTTTTCTTTTATCAGGTGGCTAAAGCAGAAGCAGCCTCTCGCTAGCCCTGCGTGCCCCCAGCTGTGCGAAGGGAAACAGCTGGCCAGCCCCTTCACCACCTGAGCTATATCATGGCAGTCGTTGTTGTTGGTTGTGTTTCGGGTCCTCCATATGTCCTGAGGCCAGGCTGCAGAGAAGCAGTGCAAGTTACCTGGGGAGAGCCTTGTCCAGTCGCAAATACCATAATGCCTCCAAGCTCCTTGATCTGCCAGCAACCACAAGAGAAACGGCAACCAGCAAACTGGGGCTGAAACAGCAAGAGAAAACCCCAACAATAGCAGTCTCTGGCAGAGCCATAATTCAGTTGCCAAGAGGATGATCAGGGATGGAGCCTGACTAGCTTTTAACTTGATACAGCCCACGGGTGCTGCTGTAGGATGAACTGGATTGCAGAATTTATCCGGCTGAGAAACAATGCTTTCCACTGAGGTCGTTTTCAGCTGGATCATTTTTTTCACCCACGTCTTTGCACCAGAGCTGGTGCTGGCAGGGTGGGAGAGGCAGTACAGGATATCTTTGCCCCATGTCCAGAGAAGCAGTGCAGATGGTGGTCTGAACCCTGTGCTGCACCTCAGTGCACACTTGCTTTCTGGACACAGAAACTGAGGTGGCACTGAGCTCTCTTGAACCTGGGTCTAGTTGTTGCTCTTCGGTGTGCAACTTTTCTTGCTCAGCAATGTTTCACTGAAGACAGCAGGATTTGGGTACGGTGAGGGAGAGCAGGGCGACGGATTGGGAACTTTGATTTCAAAATAATTTTTATTTGAGGGGGAGAGGTGGCTTGGGAGTTCAGAAGAAGCAGTCTCTGGTGAAAAGAAAGAAGAAAGGCAAGATGCTGAGGATGGTGCTGAGCAGATAGACATCATGATCAGGTGGCCATGGACAGGGTCCAAAACCTGGAAAGATGCTGGCTGTGCTTGTGCTGCTTGCTATTTCTTCTTTTGTTACTGGCTAAAAGTCAGTGACGTAAATCTGGGGAGTATTTGGCATTCCCCTTCCGAAGGACATACATTAGCGGAGAAGCACCTCCGCATGCATTGCTTCAGCACTCTTCTGCAAAGAGGCTGCAGGAACTCATTATTCGTGATTTTATCTTACTACCTGAAATACATAAATGGCCTAAAGGTTCCTCTGATGGACTTCTTCCAGCTCTTTGATGTGCCAAAGATAATTTCTGTACATACTCCCTCAACCTGTCCCCACTCCTTACCTAAGGTTTAATGTTTCTACTTGTTATGTTTACCTGTCTGCACTAGACTGCGGGCTCTCCGAGGCAGGGACCTTGCCATCTTTCATGCTGAAGTATCTTGAAGGAGTTGTAACATCAACAGCTATAAAATGTGATATAAATTATCAAAGCAACATCAGCTAACACAGCTCAGCTCATTGGCCTCTTTTGCACCAGGTGAGCTTTCTGTGGGGCTGCCAGCTGCTTCTGACACTGGCTTGGCATGAGCTGTGCCACCAGCGTCAGCAGCCCGCCCTTGTAAGAGCATGCGGTGCCCTGCAAGTGAGTCCTGTGTCTGTTGTCATAATATAGTCATGGTGATATAGTCTTTGCCTGGCTGTAGCCGGGCTCCTTATGATGCGCATGGGCAGCCACTGTTGTAAGAGCATGCGGTGCCCTGCAAGTGAGTCCTGTGTCTGTTGTCATAATATAGTCATGGTGATATAGTCTTTGCCTGGCTGTAGCCGGGCTCCTTATGATGCGCCAGCAGTGGTGAGGCTTTTTGGAAAACCTCCACCCAAGAGAAATCACGTTGCCAGCGGCGGAACACCATGTTCCCATTGGTTTAAAAAATCAGCACTATATCTTAGAACTTTTAGTAACTAACTCAAGAGCCTCACAGTGCTTTGGATTTAAGTTCCCTTGTGTGAAACTGTAACAGCGGAACAAATGGATGCATCCCTGCCTGTGGAAGATAATGCAAGAATTAGGCAAAGCCAAGCAACGTGTGTTCTTCTGCCCCAGCTCCCACATGGCTCTGGTGCATCCCTGGGGCTGGAGCCGCTGTCCTGCAGCGTTTCTGGGATCCTGCTGCTCCAAACCACAGTCCACGGTGCACTTGCAGCCAGGTTTCTTTCACCTTCTTTTCTGCAGAGCCAGTTTCTCTGTGCAGCCTGGGATGTGTCAGGGAGAGACCTTGTTTTTATAACCTCCTGTTATGGCTGGAGGTGATGCCTCTGTAGTGACAGCTGAGGAGCAGGCTTTGATCTAGTGCATCGATGCCTCCTCTGGGAATTCAGGCCTCTGAGTCTTATTTGCCCTGGGCAATAGTCAAGAGGATTTCCCCTAAGTAAGGAGCCATCAAACCTTATCAGCTGTCCTGCTATTCCTGTGTCACCACCCTTTGAAGACAGCATCTGCCACGGAGAGGTCAGGCAGAGAAATCTCTGGGTAAAAGCCAATGTGCAGCCCAAAGCAGCACAGAACTGGGGGGACCTGCCCTGGGACTGGCCCAGCTGTATAGCACCTCCAGCAGCTCACAAACCAGCAGCCACAGGGCCAAGAACCAAGTCCAGGTTAACTTGCTGCCAAGCACATGGCAGGGTGCCATCAGCAGGATCTCGCCAGGTGGATACCACACATCTAGGGAAAAAAAGAGTCCACAGAGCCCCGGCCAGAGGGCGAGGGGCAAGCTGGGCTGAGGCTGCGGTTAGGCAGACGTTCAGTCCTGCATGTGGTCCCCAGCGCTCGCCGTTAACAACCTGAGGCTGGGCTCTGTGGTTGCAGTGTGAGCAGGGCTTGCTTTTGGGTTTTGCAACTCTCCTCACTGCAGCACCCCCAAAATCAGAGGAACAGGGGCGGGTCGAGGAGGATTAAGGGTGGGAAATTGGGACATCCAAGTTTGGCTTTACTACATACCCTTACTTTTCCTACCTGTAAAATGCTGTCAATGCCTTCATGTTTTTTGTTTGGTTTCTAAAGGGTTGACGGTGACATTCGGAGGTAAACTAAGTTGAGCTATGGTGCTACTGCACATACAGGTTGCTTTTCTTCTCCAGTGAGGCTTATTTCCAAAGACAGGGGAGTGGCACGCTGTTGCAGCGGCACGCTGTTGCAGCGGCACGCTGTTGCAGTAAGGCCCCATAAACCAATTCATGCAGGGAGCTGCAGAGCCTGTGCCCAGGCAGACAGCCTTGCTTGACGCTGGCTCTACGTTAGACCTCAGAATCACCTGCAGCTTTGGCTACTTCTTTTGCACATCTGCTCCTGCAGACTGCTCGAGGCTCTTCCATATTTCTTTCAAACAGAGCTATTATTTCACTGACCCGGGCCTGCGGCCCACTGATGAATTGGATGCTGTTCATTGCAGCCTGAAATACTATTTTGCTACTCTTAATGCTTCCCATTCATTTTCTGTGGCGATCGGATTCCTAACAGCAGATATGCAGCTTTCATTGATACTTGATGCAGCAGCAATACACTCATTAAAGGCTTTTTTGTCCATAGGGCTCCAAATCTTTCAACCACGCTATCATGGAAAGCCATAATGTCCCTTTTCTGCAATGCCCCGAGCCACCTGCAGCCCCTGAAAGAGCACATTGTTTCCTCAGTTAAAGAAACAACATGGGCAGTGTCTGCGCTAGCTGCAAGGGAGGGGTCTGGGCAATCTCTTTTTGCCCTGCCCCCATATTCGTGCCCCCCAACCCCCTTTTGAAGTTGAGTTTTGGCCCACTACTGTTTAAGACTAAATGGAAGGATATTTGCAGGGTGGATTATTTTAGCTGCTAAGTAAGCCACCTGATGTTATGCTACCAGGTGGGGCCGACTCTTCTGAGGTGCCAGTCCTGCCAGGGAGCCATTCCTGGGTGCTAGGGTTTTGTGTGAAGAGCCACAGCTTTCTTCTTCTTGCTGTCTCTGGAAAATCATATGCCAGTGACCAGTGGGGGGTGGGTGTTCTTTTTCCTTTTCTTCTTTATTTTTCAAAAAAAGCACTTGTGTGGGGGGAAGATGCTGCACTACCTTTTGCTCAGAGAACAGAGTCTGACAGCTTAACATTGCTCAGAGACAGGAAAATTGCTTTGTCTAGTGAATATTCTAAAGAGGTGAAATAACAGGGTGCAATCAAAATCCTCTGCTTAAAAGAAGAGCTGTCTCACTCCTGCGAAGCCAAGAATTTCATTGTCTTGCTCACCTTTTGCAGGATAAGCTGAGAGAAGGAAAGGTCGAAACGTCTATAAATGCTTTTTGCTGAAGAAAGGGACGACTTAGGCTGTAATCCATGTTGGCAACCAGAGGAAAAATCTCTGCTCCAACAGAGAAGTGGTGGCTTATTGTGGGCATATCCTTGCTGGCACTTGCCTGGTTCACCCACTGGAAAAAGGAGTTGTCACCCACAGCTCGGCACTGTCAAGCGCCACCCAGCAGCAAGGCGGCTGCCATTTGGCGTGGCGTGATACCAACCCTGGCTTGTTTTCAATAAACAAAGCTATGTTTGGAAGGGAATGGCAATGTTGTTTAAGGAAAACAGAGTACTTAAAGAAAGATGGATTATACGCTGAACTAGAAAAGCACCAGAGACAGCAAAGATAATTTCCAGGCTGGCATGTTGCAGCCCCCCAGGTTTCATGGCGCAGAGAAAAGCGGCTGACAGATAGCAATGCCGAGGGATACAAGGATGTGGACATAGCACTTTAAATCACGACTTTTTCTCTACCCCATGTTTTTGTCTTTCCTCCCTGTGGCTGTCTCAGAGGGGGTGGAAAGCTGGAATCACGTCTGCATCTCAGAAGCAGGAGAAAGTCATCTTATTTGCCCAGCCTTTGTAAACACTCCCCTCCGCCTTTCAAAACCTGTACCTGTTTTTGTCCTGCTCTGTTTCAAAGCAACTACTGACACAGAGAGGCACAGACCCGCTCCCCGATGTGGTGTGCAGGGCTTGGGGTGAAGGGCTTTGGGGGCACTGGGGTCTCGCGGCATCACTGGCAGGGCTGTTGTGGGCAGGCAGGGAGGAGGTCATTCCCC
Organism: Buceros rhinoceros silvestris; assembly: GCF_000710305.1. Lineage (NCBI taxonomy): Eukaryota > Metazoa > Chordata > Aves > Bucerotiformes > Bucerotidae > Buceros > Buceros rhinoceros. Next base: position 54,910 of record NW_010419330.1, read on the forward strand.
GGGCTCCCAGACACTGTTCCCGCTAAAGCCCTGCAAAAATAACCTGGCACGGGAATAGCTCGCTGAGATTCCCCTTTCCTGCTATTCCTCTCGAGGGCTGAGCCACTTGTTTATCTTGTGGGAGAAGTCCACAGCCGCAGTTAGCTTTGCATATTTGATCCTGTCTGAGGTCATTTCTCTTCCTATCTGTAATATTCCTATTGCAAGCGCCTATAATTGTTTAATTGAGGTAACGCTTACGATTGCTCAGTGAACATATTACCTCTATTGTCCCCATGATCTCAAATACAAATGTTGTGGTAGTCACTGATTGTTTGTGGGCTTAGTGACAGGGGGGCATTAAACAAGTGCCAGAGCTAGCCCTGGGTATCACTTCAGAGCGAATGCCTGCAGAAGCCCTGGGGGTGCAGGCATGGTGCTACTGTCCCTCCACCAAAGGCAGGGTTAGCACCGAACACCTCCAGAACTGTTGCTGAGATGGCTGCAGTCAGTTTTGGTGCACAACTCACTACAGCAAATGTGATTTTTCAAAGGACGCAGTACCCAATGCTTTCAGTTCCTACCGAACAGCCTCGGGGTTGTGGGTGTGTGGCACTCCTGAAATTCAGGCTGTACTTGAACAGGAAAAGGCAGAGAGACATACGATGGGAATGATCAGAGATGCGCAATGCTATCTGTATGAGATGAGACGGAATCAATCAGCCTAGAAAAAAGAGGACTCTGGGCTGTGGCAGAGGTCTACAAGGTGACAAATAGCAGGAGGAATGGCAGCAGTTGCTCATAAGACCAGAGCAGGGGGATGTGAAATGAAATCACCAGGCAGATATTTTTTAAGGCATAGAGGAGGAAGTCTTTTTTTCACACAACCATAATTAATTGGTGGAACTCATTGCCACGGGATGCTTCAGGTGCTGTAACTATACGCAGGCTCAGAAAGCAATTAGGCAAATTAATGGGACAGCAGTCTGTGGAGGCCTGCTAGAGAGCTGCTGCTGCACTTGCAGCCTGTGGCTTGGGAAGTCCCTGGGCTGCCGAGTGCTGGGTTGCACCAGGCTTGACCCACTCTTCCCCCCATAACTCCTGCGGGTCAGAGCCGCAGAACAGCTGTAGTGTGTCTTGCCTTCCCAGGGCTCACCACACCAAACTGGAAGTACTCCCTCTGTAAGGATTTTTCTCAAACTTAAAAAATCAAAGGGCTTCTGAATATCACAGTAAGATACTGGGAGGGAGAAGAGCTTGGCAGCTCTCAATTCTCTGAGGTGCGTTACTGTGGGAACATAAACCGTCCCCCTTTGGAGAGCTGTGTTTTTGCCTTCCTCACCCTCCCTGACTTCATGTTGGCAGTGGTGCTGCCTGCCCGAGGGCAAGCCGAGCCACTGGGAAAGCCAACAGTGCGGGTGCCGACACAAGATGTGCAAGGCTGTAGGGGCAGCAGGACAGAGAGTGGAAGCAGGATCGTGTTAACTGCCCCAGCTGCACCCTCAGGCTCCATCCATACACCTTGTGCTTCACCCTGGCATACGCTGTTTAATTGTGGGATGTGAAAGTGCCACTAGGTGCAGGTGTAACGTCAAGAAATTGCAAGGAAACTGCTCCCACATGCATACTGATGGGGAGAAGGAGAGGGGTAATCTGCAGGCTGTGATTAAATCTCAGTGCTTTTACTTTTTAAATGCTTCAGTAGTCAGTCAGTTTAGATAGCTTAATCTTTGAGAATTAGATAGCTTAATCAGACAGAAATAGAAGCTGCACAAAGAAGGCTCCGTAAAACCCCAGGGCTCTGGGTACAGGAGCCCCAAGCTCGACTTCATTTTTGTTTAATGCAGAAGTTTGCTAGTCAATTTTAAGACAAGCATAAAGTCAAAGTGCCGGAAAGAGATTTCATGTGTGGAGTTATGTAAAACAAGACCTGTGATTTGTTTATTATATTAAAGAACACAGCCAGAGCTCTAGGATTACAGGGTATAAAATAAAGGCATGGGAACCCAAACGGCAGCATTTTCTGCCTGGCAAAGAGAGAGGTAGGACGTGGATCGTTGCCTCTTCTGCACCTGCCTGGGGTTAAAGCAATGCTAATATTGGCCCTAGGTTTGCCCTACCCAAAGGTCTCCTGTGCTTTGCAAGGAGTGACACCCAGTTTTGGGGTGGGCTTTTGTATGTGGCCGTCCAGACCCGTTGTGCTGTGTGTAATGCAGGACATGGGAAATCTGACGGTGTGTTCACTGTGGCTGCAGTAGGCATCCCTTGAAGGCTGCAGGCTCGGTCATAAGGACACCGACTGTCCTGACAGGGGAACAGTCAATGGCTGTGATCTACAGAGAACAAATCCAGAGCAACTCCAAGGCTGTTTATTGCAAACCAAAAATTACATTTGGAAATTGTCTTGGAAAATAAGAGGTGACAGCAGTGCTTATGTGTGACACAGCATTCCTGGGCCCTTACTCCTGGTTATGCTAGCTCCATCCCTTGGAAAAACTGTATTCACCCCAGAAAAAATGTGCTCGCTCCAAGGTGTGCAACCATGGATTGTTTACCGGTGCTCTGGAAAGGCACAGCTGCTCCACACAGGGGTGGGCAGCGCATGCCCTGCTGCGAGGAGGCCGTGCTGACCTGGGAGAAGTTGTAAGGAAATAGTGGAAGGATCTGCAAGGTGCAGGGGTATCTCCCATGCCCTTCATTCATATCTTGTTTGTACGTTTGCTTGTTTGAACTCTCCATACAGTTAATATCATAATTCTTCCTTCATTGTTTCTTTACGTATTCTCTCTTTTCTTTCTTTTTTCTCTAGTGATTCTTGAGAAACACCAGAGAAACACTAATTTCAGGCAGTCTCTTCCCCCTTGCCCTTCCTTGCTCACTCCAAGCACACTCAGCTAGGCTCTTTTTCTTTCCCCTTTGCCTGTTTTCTGCTTTGAGGGAGGCCCCAGGCTCTTTCCTCTGCAAATAAGCCACCCCTGGCAGGCTACGGGAGCTCCTTGGGATGCAGTGCCACATCATTGCCCCTCTGCTCTCTCCCTGAAGCTGAATATGCACTTTAAGGCCTGAAGTGAAGGGAAAATCTCTGCAGTTTCCATCCCCAGCCTGATAGCACAAAGTGGTGAGGCGAGGGAGAGGCTAATCTATTCAGGTCATTAAGACGTGGGCAGAACTCAGCCTGTCCTAACCACCCCCTTTGAAATCCTATATGTATATAATTCACCTTGTGCTCCAGTGGATCCTGCCTGAAACTGGTATTGCAATTCTAAACATCTGCTTTTGTATTCAGGACTTTGAGATAGTTTACATAAATGGGTGGCTTTAATTTGTGTTCCCATTGTAACTGCCTCGAAGCTGTGGGGCTAGGCCCCCTCCACCCAATTTTTGACAGGGGTGTAAGAGGCCATAGCTCTTGCCTGGAGCCTTCCGGGGGGTACCAGCAGGTATGTGCTCTGCAGCAGGGGATGGTGCCACCTGCCCTGCCACCCCTAGACATTACTGCTGCTTGGAGAGGTCACCGTTACCATACCATGCAGAGTGGGGCCACAAAGGCGATGCTGATCTGCATCAGTCTGTGAGGGACACGGAGACCTGGCTGGAGTAACGTTCACAGCTAACTGGCTCTATTTGTACAAGGGATTGTTTGGTTTCCTTTATGAGTAATTCTGAAGGATCGAATGGTTCCCAGAACATGCTTTCCAGGCTGATTGGTTTGCCATTAGCCATGACCTTCCCCACAGCCACTTGTTGGTTCCCCATGCCTGTTCCACTTCAGGGTGGAAATGGTTTGTGGCAGGGTGTGGGACTTCCTGTACCAGTGTATCGCTCTGCAGTATCTACCACAGCCCTGCTCCGATTTTGATGTGGGGTCTTTTAGATGTGACCACAACAGACAGCCCAGGAGAAGCAAGGTGAGCCACTTCTAGCCATGAGCATTTCTGCTGTTTAGAGGCACCAGCATGACTTTGACAAAGCAAATACAGCTTTCACATGCGAAGGTAGGACAGCAAGAGGCTTCCCTGACAATTGTGCTTTCATTGTTACCCAAAGACAATATCCTGCTGCCTGCAGGGCATTTCACACGGCTCTAACCAGCTTTAATTCTAATTTTTGCAGCTTGGCGTAACTGTGTGCGTGTGTGTGTCTTTCATGTCTCCCCTTGCAGCCCGGCTCTAGAGGCTTTGCTGGAGCTTGTGGCCTGGAAGCCTGAGTGTATGGCAGACAAACACGAACAAATGACAGGAAGATTTCTGATGATTGAACACTTTCTCCAACACTTAGAGCCACTGTACTGATCTCAGCTTAAAGCTGAAGCTTTTGTTGTGAACAATAACTAACAGATGCTGGAATTAAAAACAGTCTCTGATCTGTCCTGAGAGGACAAAACTCCTTTGTAAGTGCAGGAACCAATCCTGGGGGTTACAAAGCAGAGAAGAAGAGGAGGAAGGGATCAAAAAACAGCACCACCATGCTTAGTGCTGAATCCCTGGTGAACAGTGTCAATGGGCACACGTACGCAGAGAAAAGACACCTCACCTCGCAGTGCTTTTCCCAGCGGAGCCCTTGTATCCAGCAGCACTAGGCTGGCAGCAGCGTGGCACCAGCAGCACAGCTACCACTGCACCTGGCTGGGCTCACAGTTCTGGTAAATGACTACCATGCTGCTTTTACAGCTCCCCATCCAGCTGCCCCTGCTGGGAGGCAGGGAGATGTGGGTAGGCAGTGGTTACAGGGTCACTGTGTCCTGGTTATACCCATCAGTGTGTGGACTTTTGAGACGTTGTCCAAGAAGCAGTTTGGACCAGTGTAACTCTGTCAGAGCACAAGGGATATATTAGTCTCTTCCCCCATATCAGCCAGTGGGGAAATCCACTTTAGCAATGAAGAATGGTTTGCCCAATGCCACAACTAACTGGAAGGTGCTGCAGACTACAGCCCCATGACAGAGACTTGGTGGCATTAGAAGTAAGCACGCCCTGTTGAAAGAGCTTCTCTTCCTCCTGCTTCCAGTACAAACCTTTCATGGAAAACGTACCTTTCATTCATCTTTACTGCAGTGGTGGAAATGCCCTGTACTCAGCTGTGCTGTGTTAGTGAGGATCTCTGGGGGGAAACAAAGACACCAGCTCCCCTTGCACCTCTCCCTGCCTGCTGTCGCTCTCCAGCTCTCCTCTTTCATTCCCCACTGGTAGGGCAAGACAAAATCCCTGAACAAAACTTATTTATGCTTCCTTTTTCGTTCAAAGTCACGGTAAGGTGTTGCAGCTCATAGGCAAGATTGCCTTTTAAATGAAAGGTGACCTGAAAGTGTCTGTCAGAAATCCTGCAGTTGTTCCCTGCCATGTCCCTAGAGCAGGTGCCAACCCTCCCCACTCCATTCCCTTTTATGTCTCTTCCCTCCTTCCATTTCTTGCACCAGGCCCTTGGCTGCACTGCACGGTGTGAATCTGTGATTCCTCTGAGCTATATTCAGCTCAGATATATGTCAAAAGGCACGGGGTCCACAGTGCTGGAAAGCAGGCAAGCCGGCAGTGGCTGAACTTGCTCATCACCGCTGCTGCAGCGTGGATGTGCCGGAGGTAACATCAGGCTGGTGGGAGCTGAGGAGCCGTGGGACAGGACACTCACATGGCTCTTCCTCTGCATCAGAGTCTTACTGCCACCATCCCTGTGTGCTGGAGAGGATGAGGGAAGGTCTTCAACCACACCATGAACCAAGGTCAAACTGAGATTTTGGGAAGTCAGGCTCCGTGTGCTGGGTGCTCTGAGCCTCTGTAAAAGTGGGAAGTACAGGAGCCAAAGAGCACCAGAAGCACAAGGCCACCATGTGTTTCTTACAGGGCAATGGCAAAACTTGCAAACCCCCTCAGGCCATGTCTGCACTCAAATCAGGCTTTGGCATGCTTAGCCCTGTGACCTGCATGCTCTTACAGAGAGCCACCCTGGGCTGTCAGCTGCCTGGCCGGGGCGCACAGGGGCTCAGTGCTACCTGTGTCCGGCTCCCCCAGTCTCACAGGCATAATGGGATGGGCTTGCAAGAGGGTACTTGAGTTTTCTTTCTCCAAAGGTGCCCCAGGGGAGCTGGAAGTCCTGACCAGAGGCTGGTGTGTAAGTGTGCTGGGTGGCTGACGAGTCTCAGCAGGTCTGGAGGCAAGCCTCCTTGGTGGCGCGGGCAATGGTGCAATGCAGGACCTAGGAAAAAGAGCACCTCTGCATGTTTTAGAGGATGGCCAAGAAGGCTTTAAGGTAACAGAGCCACATCAGGGCTTCCATTTGCCTAAGTCAGGTAGCACAACTGAAGTCAAAGGCTGAATTACCCTTGGCTAAGGATGCCATCTAAGTTTGCCTAAAGCCCAATAGGGTAGGAAAAAAATTTATATCCAGCTTCCCAACATCAAATTTCAACTACAGTACATAATAATTTGCTTTCTGAAGACAAAGTTAATTATCAAATTAGATCACAAATCATTAAAAAGCTATTTTTCTTCATTACAGTGGGGTAATGTATGTCTAGATTCTTGGAAGTTATCCATCTCCTCAAACACAGACACAGAGGGCCCAGGTTTTTTCAGGCTATAATCCTACAGCTTTCGTCCTGTGTGCTCCTTGACACTTTCCGTAAGGCACTGGATGGTCACGTCACGCTTCAGTGCCTGCATGTAGCAAGGCTCACTCCTACTTCTGTTTAGTAATAATGCGGCTACCAAATGTCACCTGTCACAGGCAGCTAAGCAATGTGACATTGGTGACTCACCCCACATTCCTGGGAACACCTTGGCCACAGACACACTTTTGTGAGCAGACCACACCCTTTCCCGCAGGCTTTAACACAACTTGACTGAGAAGCATCTTAGTATTATTGGCTCGAGCAGAGTGGTCCTCCAACAGGTCAGCCACGTGGCTGCCATCATAGAAACCAACGACGGCAGGACCCGTTTGCATAGTGGACTGTTAGTACAGCTTAATGGTGTTTGCCTGCAGACATCTGCCTCTGAAAGAGCTGGGATGCAGAAAGTATTCTTGTTGTAACTGTCTAAAACTGAGGTTACCACAACAGGACACTGGCGGAATAAAGAAAGTGACAGATGAGATACTGTATCTCTGTAGATACATCAACTTGATTGGGTAAATACAAAAATAGGCTTATTTTGGCTTGGACAGAAACTGTGTATTTGCAGATTCATCCAATGGTTTAGTAACGATTTCTTTCCTCACGTAAGACTCTGTTTTCACACTCATTTCTCTGAAGTTTATACTGGACCCACTGTAGTGCAGATTTAGCTAATCCCTAGTCTCATTTCAAGACATAACTTAAATAACGTTAAACGTAACGAGCTGCAGTTGTATTTGCATCCTGCTCCCAGCTCACTGCAGTTCACGGTATTTGTTAACAGATACAGTTCAAATTTAGCCTGACAATCTGCATCCTAAAAATTTTTTAGGTGTTGTCATTACCTGATTTGCTAATATCTTTTTTTTTTTGTTTACCCTTTCTCCCTTCCGTTTCCACATTTGTTTGCCTCCTCTGCTTGTGACATCTTTAAGAAGTTATAAGCAGATTTTGCACCACCATACTTGTTTAGATATGGAAGTGTTTATAATTAAATTCATTTACAAAATAAATGTGATGGTTTTAACCACCTTTATGGTGGGATAATCCCTTCTGCTGTGGGGCGCTGAGCACACTTAACTCTGCCTGTCTCTGAAGAGATGGAGACAGATCACTGCTGACTCTTTGTGTGAACAAGACCTGGCAATGTCACTTCTCTCAGGTGGGGTGTCTCAGGGCTGCGTGTTTTTTCTACCAGTCTTCAACCTCTCGGCACCACTACCTGCGCAACTTGAGAGAGGCAGTTGTTCTGCTCTCAGATATTCCTGTGTTTTGATTGTTTCTCTGAAATTTCTGCTCTCTGCAGACCATGAGGCTGCATTTTTATTTTACTACTGCTTTCCCCAGTCTTTCTCTCTCTTGTTGTGGTACCCCTCATCAAAGAAGACAGGCAGTTTTGTGTCCAGTTTGCTGTTATTGGATCATTTGAAAGGCTGGAGAGGAAACCTCAGGGCAAGAGAGGTGATTCCTGCCTGCCTCCCAGGCTCTTAGGAGCCTATCCATGAGCAGAAGCATTTCACTTAAGGGCCAAGGGCTGCCAGACTCCTTGCTCCCCAGCTAACCAAAAGAAGCTATTACTGATGCGGCTTTTCTGCGCAGAAGCCCCTCCTTTTGTTTCCCAAACTCATTTCTGGCTGCCAAATCTACCCAGACTGACATCCTCTGCTAAGGGTGAATCAGCGTGGTTGGGGAGTACAGTTTTGCAATCTCTTAATGACAATTCGCCACAGCTTGTCCTTGTATCAACTGGCCAGGGAAACAACATTAGTGCCCAGTAAGCAAGAAACGTGTTTAAACCTGTGACTGGGGCAATGCCGCTGATGCCGCAGCTGTGCAGAGGGCCTCGCAGGAATTTTGTTGCCCAGCTCCACCTAGTGGCACGGTCTTTGGAAAGCTGTCTGTGGCCGTGGGAGGGTACACGACCCGGGTGGGGCGGTGGCTCTCCGTCAGGCGTAGTTAATTACAGCTTTTTTCCTTTTGGATAGACGCGTAAGCGTGCATATTGGTGTGTATCTCTATAGAAATGCATACACAAAACGGTGCAGAAGAGTTGAAACGATGCAGAACCTGCTCTACGTAACCCTTTGTTCTCCTGTAACCCTTCTGCTTTCTTTAGGGGATGTTTTGCTCAGTGGCTGAATCTGGTCTCACTCAGAGAGGAGCTCCAGTTCCACCATGGGGTGTGCTTGGGCAGCACTTCATTAGACAAGTTCTTAATCCAGAGCTAGGCTGTTCCCTGCTCCTGAAATACTGTAAATAATAATCCAAAAAAGATGATGAGGTGTAAAAGCAACCAAAGTGAGCATGATCCAAAGTAGCAGTTTGGTTCAGGAATCTGTCTGGGGAGCACTTGGGCTGGGTCTCATCACTGGCCCCGGAAAGGATCTGGCCAACAAGCCTGGATATGGAAATCACAGAAAGCTTTTCATTCCTGGCCGGGGATCAGCTGGGCTGCAGTGAACCTTGGAAAGTCATTTCAGCTCCAGGAGCCAGAATGGATAAGATTCATGTTCAACCTGTTGGCAGGCTGTAACAATTTTTCTTTGAATTTTTGTATTTCCCATGGCAACTTAACGTCGGAGAAATAGAAAGCAAGAGTGACTGAAAGCAATGGAGAAAAGATAACGCCAAATTCAG
>NW_010419330.1:64267-67253 GCF_000710305.1 Buceros rhinoceros silvestris
TATTTGCATTTTTCCCCAGAGATGCTTGTTTTTAATATAGAGAGGTGCTAAAAGTAAGGATATCTGCTTATAATGACATGGGTTTTATTAATGACATCCTCGAATAGGAATTTCTTGGACATACTATTCCATTTGGAAATTGGGGTGCATAGCAGGGATTTGCACTCCGCAGTCCACTGAGCAGAGGCATGTTTTGAGTGGCTTTGCAAGTCCTCAAGATCAACAAATCCATATGAAAGTAATGCTCAGCTTTTACGTGCTGCAGAACCTTTCAACTTCAAAGCGCTTCGCACACATTAACTCATCTGAGATGCGTTCTGTCATGAAACTGTTATGCCTTTGTTTTTTTGTACCACACTGTTATTATATATATTAACCTGGTGCCTAGAGGGCCAGCTGAGCTCAGGGCTGTGCCATGCAAGGACGGAGTAAGAAAACAGCTTCTCTCCAGATGAGTTCACGAGCTACAAAAGTAGCACCGGGTGGGGAAGGAGAGAGAGGCACGGGGAAGTGAGGTATGCCTGGTGTCACTCAGCCAGCAGCTTGCGGGGTGCTGGCCTTCTGAGTTTGAGGCTGGCATGCAATCTCTCGGCTTCCCTGCCTCCCGTTAATGGTGAAGTTGGCACGACAGCCTGACAGCCATTTTGTCTCCAGTTCAGAACGGGCCAACACAGGCAAAACTGCAACCTCTTACTAGTCTTTTGTTTGGGTTGTTTCCTTCTGGTTCCTTAATCCAAACTAAGAGTTATTCTCATTGAAATCACTCTTTACACATCCTATAAAAAACCCCAACAACTGTTCTTGTGTCCGCTGGCTGTGACCTCTGCTAGACAACTCACACATCTAACCTACAGGGTTGTGCGTATACATACGCATGTGCTGAAGTGGAGATGGTGTCAGGTCTGACATTTCTCTGCTATACATTACCATTGTTTCCGCACTGCAGTGCCTTGAGAGCTTGGGCACAGAGCAAATGGGTGGTTTTGTGAAATCCGAAAAGCTGAAAAGCAGCTCAGATAGTTAATTTGTTCAATACTTTGAAGATACAAAAGAACAGAAAAATAACAAATGTTGTTATTATTACTAGTAGCACTTAGCATAAATAATTTGCCCATGAGAGTAAGGAACAGTGCCATATATCCACGGTAAATTCAGAAATGTGCATGTAAAGTGCTAGACGGCTGTGCAACCTGGGGTATCTTTGGGGAAAAAAAAAAAAAAGAACCCCCAAGGAAACTGCAAATAGAATGTTTGCAACCCATGTGATGCAAATAACATCTCAGAAGACAGTAGGTACAAGAGAGTATGTATGTCCAGATATTGGGTATTACACTCCATGCCACATCTGGAGTCTTGCTACCAGGACCCTGGAAGCAGGGGAACCATTAGCTTCCCAGGAGTCATTCTGCAGAAAATCAGCCTTGAGGATCAGGTAGGTCCTAGGAGTTTCCTACAGACGGGCAACCTTTCTGTGGGATTTAACACTGACTTCTAGTTCTGTAGCAGATCTCTGGAGGATGGTTCTGGGACCATATGGAAAGGCTGGCATTTCAGACTACCTAGGTAGACACTTTCTTCTTAGAACAATTTCCACCGTATTTTAGAGTATTGGCTTAACCTCACTTCCACAGCTAGTTCATTCAGCTTATATTTTATCCTTCTCTCTTGTACAAGGAGACTAAAAGTCTTTTGGGGGCAGAGACTTGTTCTGCTTGAGAGGATCTGGGCAACTTCCTAATAAATAAGCTGAATTAATTGCATGATCATCTCCTTTAAGCACGTGGGAGGAGTAATGTTAGTGGACCTTTTTCTTCCATTGTCAGTTTTCCAAAGTTTCCTTTGGACGGTCGTGGCAATTCAGGCTTGTGGCATAGAACTTGCCTATGCAATCTATCTTGGTGAAGAGCCTTACTCCTGCAGCTTGTATCTTTTCTGGGGCTTGACACCATTTTTTAAAAGTTATCTTCTGCTCTGGTGACTCGACTCCCTCTGATCAATGTGACGTTGGCTTGTAAACGGCAGTCAGGAACAGAATAACAACAAATCAACAAATTCTCTAAACTGTGGAGAAGCAAGTTTTCAAAAACTTGTAAAGGTTTTGTTTCATTTGCACTCTGCCTCTATGTAATTTATCATCTTTCAACATCTTGCCTGCACTTTTTAATTACTGCAATCCTTCCATCACTTTTGTGATTTTAAAAAAGCCAATTATATGACAACCTTGATTGCTTAATAGTTGTAGTAAAATGTGCACATGCATAAGTAAGGATGATTGTTCTCTCTTGTTTGTTTTTGTACTATTCGCCTTTCAGATTTCTGGGTTATATAATTGTTCCCTTTGGCTTGCGATCAAGTCTTGAGATTAACGATGGCTCTGCTGTAGTGCACTGGGGAGTTGACATATGGCTAATCCACCTGACAGGCTCTGGGTCCTCATTCCATAAGAGCGTGTGGACAGAGGATATTGCTGTTAGAATGGCACTGTCAGTCACGTATTAAGTGAAATCAAGGTCTTGATCTCCATCCCTAAACCAGTGCTAAAACCAACAAGTTCAGTGCTGGAATACAGTGCTACTACTCCTCTTGCAGATGGTTTTGCAGACATATAGGAGTGTCAGCTACCTCTGACACTCTGGGGGATTGTTTTGCAATTCTGAAAATCAGACATGTGTAAAACCCAAACTCATCTTTGTTTCCCCCAGAGTAGTCCTGCCTCCTCAGAAACCTTACTGGGGAGGTTTCCATGCCTCTGTTTATTACTTGTTGTTGCTTACAGCAGAGCATATGGCAGACCTTCCAGCAGGCTGTGACACCAAAGTGGCAAGCACTGAACAAGCAGAGATGACAAGATGGTCCATATCCTTTAAGGGGTGTAAAACTGAGACAGAAAACAATCTGAGTTGTACACTTACCTTAAGCATATCTTAAGACAGCACTTCAGTGTAAGGATGTTCCTAGGCTGTGCTCACAAGTATGTGCAGGAATG
>NW_010419330.1:67367-69061 GCF_000710305.1 Buceros rhinoceros silvestris
TCAGGTCCACCCACATAGCCCACCAGGCAAGATTTTGTGTGGGTATAAGGTATGCATGCCCATTAACAGCAATTTGCAAGGGAAAAACCTGATAAACAGCTCCTTTGCCAGCTGTCCTTGGATCGTTGGCACAATGAGCTAAAAGAAAACCAGCTTTTTAAAAAATGCTTCTTAGACGCCCCAGGTGGTGCCCCTTCAGATAGAGAAGGGCAGGCTTTTTTGGAACGTCATGTGTTTTTATTCCTCTCTTCAGAAGGAGGATGGTGGCAGAGTTCAAAAGACAAATATTAAACAGCAATGCTAAGAAAAACGCTGTTTCTGGGATTTGGAAAGAGGATTATAAAAAGAAGTGTTTGAGAAGGCCTGAGGAAACCAGGAATACAATTAGATTATCAGACAACTTTGCAGGTAACAACCCATCATAAAAATAACAGGATGTATGAAACAAAGCGACTGAGAAACACTGAGATGCTGTATTCCCTGCGAATAACGATCAGTTCATCGCTCTTGAAACAAGACATAAACAAAGCTACACCAAAGTGATCCTGTAGCAGAAGAAGATAGAAGTGTCCAGTGGTGGGAAGAAATACGGGGAGGAAGGGTTTGGCTTGTTGGTGCTGCAGGTGGCGAAGCAACATGAGGACTGAGGATACTGCAGGAAGAGCTGGGTGAAGGGGTGTGCTCCTTGGTGGAAAAGACAGAACAGGAGTCAATTCAGACAAAGTTAATATCATTAGATTTTACAGCTTAGTTCCTGCAGATTTTGAGAGCTGAGATAAGGGCTTGCGGCATTACATTTAAAACTGAGTTAGTTCACCTGCTGTAGGCAGCAGCTCTATGATATAAAAAAATCCATATGCTTTCATTCAGCTCATTATATCAGCTAAGTGGTTGAAGGAGGCAATGCATCCAAAGACATCTGAAGATATTGTTGCATCTCTTTGTAGCACCCACTGCAGTGTGGTCCTACCACTAAGCTTTGGCAGCAATTCTTAGAAAAACAATTGCTTTTTATAAAATTATATAGCAAATTTGCAGGCCCAGATCTGACAGCTGGGGGCAGAGGAGGGGCTGCCTTTGACATTTTTTTTGTCAAAATTGGGTTGGGTGCTAGACTGAAAAATGTTTGCTCTGAATTAATTTTCACTCTATGATTTGACAGAAGGGGAAAATCTGAGAAAACGGAGGTTGGCCACTCTATGCTTAGCAACAGGCAAACTTTGCAACTTGCACCCTTTGCAGATGCAACTCTGCAACCCCACATAAGTTCAAGCAGTTTTTCTTGCACGCTGCCCACCCCGTAAACCCCCAAACTCTCTAAGAGCGTGCACCAGACATTATTTGCTCCTTCTCTCATAGGTCCCGGAAAGCTAGGAAGGGCCTCCAAGCCAGTGGAGCCACGGGCTGTGCAGAAGCGCTGCATCCTGGCGGTGCAGGGCACGACTGGGCAGCGGCGATGCCCGTCACCACCGCTGCAGGAGGGGGCCGTGGCCGTGCGGGGCGGCCCTGGGTGAAGCCGCGCTCATTGCTGCCCCGGCACCGGTGCCTCGAAGAGCCCGTGGTCGCCTCGGCCACGAGAACGGTCACAAAAAGCCGGCAGAGGAAGCGGGTTCGCACCACTTCTCTTTAGCAGATGGGAATTAATGTCCCGCTTTGAAGGGCGCTTGGGAGTTTTTACTACTCCACCTGCTGTC
>NW_010419331.1:0-14986 GCF_000710305.1 Buceros rhinoceros silvestris
TTCGGTGGGAAACAGCAGGCCTTTTCAACCTGCGACACCATCCCTCTCCTGTGGGACCTAGGATTTTTCATCTAACAGGATCAAGTTCTGGCTGCAAATGCTTCTTAAGCATCCAGTGCTAACTGGATATCTAAGATTATTACTGAACACTTGCATATTGTTTATAGTTTTTACATGTTTATAATTTTAGTCTTTAGTTATTATCTATAATAATATGTAAAATATGTCCAGATGATCTAACAAATACTGATTCTTCTCTGTTGGAGAAAATACCTGTGCTGTCCTATAATTTCTTACTGAGAATTTGCTTTACTTTACATGGAAAATGAAGACAAAACATTGCAAAGTAAAGAAATGGAACAGAAATGTATGTTAATCACAGAAAGCTAAACATATTGACAAAGCAAAAGCTAAAATTCCCTAAGGTTGGAATTTTATTTTATTTTGTTCAAGTAAACCACATCTCCTAAAATAAAGCAATGACTAATTATACACATGTATGATTCTGTGACAGGTGCTAACATGATGTACTAGAAAAAAAATGTAAATTATCAGAAATACCATTAAGTTATTTGCAGTGGTGATACACAAGAAAATAATGTGATACTTATGACCCATTCATTGAGATGATTTGGGCTTCATTTATGTCTTTTTCATTACTTCATGGAAGAGCTATATTATTGGCACGTGTCAGCCCCTACATTTGGTAAATGAAACAAAACTGGACTATTTGTTCTGAATGCTCTTTATAAATATAGCCTGTTTTCATAGAAAACTATTTCTGAATTGACACTCTCTTTCTCTGAATATTTCCTTGTTTCTGAATACTTTTAACAATAATTTAGACCACCTAACCCAGTCTTCTCACTAGTCCTCTACAATTTTACTTTCAGTAAGAACTTCTGGATAAATTAGCCATGAATCCTGGATGATAATTCCACAATATAATTCCTGAAAAAAAACCTGAGCCCATGTCCAGCTGCCTGATACTGGCAGTTTGCCTGCAGTCTGATGTGAAATATGGACCCGTATAACAACAGGGGGCAGATGGCAACATGGCCAGACATAATTCTGGCAGCTTAAATTTAACTACTTTGGGTAACCTTGGAATCCAAGTCCAGGGAAATTGCACTGCTGTGAAATTTCTGGGGCTCTGGGCTCCCCTTGAGGAGAAGATCTGGACTACTATATCTTCTATTGGTACCAGAGTTAGTTTGATCAAAAGTGGTTGATCAGAAGCTCCCTTCTGCTACACATCTGACAACAAAGTATTCAGAGTTCCTTTACAAATACTATGGTAAGAAGAAGAGGTAATTTTACTGCATGGGAGACCAGGCTGGTTTCCCTCTATTTCTGGGGCTGGTTCCCTCTATTTCTGGAGTTGGTCCCCTCTGTTTCTGGGCTGGTTCCCCTCTATTTCCAGGCCCGGCTGGATGCTGTCTCTGATGCTGTGTGTGGTTGCTATCGGTTGTGAGGAGCGAGTATAAAATCATTGCTCTTGAGGTTTTTCAACAATGCTCTTTTACCATCGGTGAGTGCCCAGCCATGCTTTGATGGAGGGCATCAGGGCTGCACCAGGGAAGGGGCTGCAGTCCCCTGGATTTTAGTGATCAGGATGATGTCTGACTGTGTCTTTCAGTCAGTACCTGAATTCTGCAAAGGAAAACCAGTAAGTTCCTGTTTAACCAATGAGTTCTTGTTAAATTATAATAGCAATTGAAATCTTTCACCAAAGAGAAAACAAGCAACAAATTGACTCACTCTTTTTCCTGGTGCTTATGGTAAAGTGAGTTGCAGAGATGTTGCTGGAGTACATCATGGTGTGGAAAGGTGAAATGTGTCTAGCACAAGGCAGGGTAATCCATTCCAGACTCAGTTGTAATTCAGGGGAAACAGGTGCAAATAATTGAGCTCACTGTCAGCAAGCTACAGTGATTACTTCTGATATCTTAATCGTTAGTTGATCCATGTGCAACATGGGCAACATCACTGCCACAGCTGACTGCCTTCTGCACATCTGTAAACCTTTTCTGGTCGCTTCTTGATGTGTGTGTGTGAGTCCACAAAGTCCTGACATCATGAGAAACTAAATTGGGCATGATTGCTGCCATTTCCATTTTCCTGCTAGAAAACCAGAGAGCTGACAAATGTCAATAACTGCTAATAGCTCACTACTGTTCATCAGATGCCAGAAAAGGCAGGTATGAAGAGAAAGCAGAGTGTTCTTCAGAGCACAACTCAGCAACTGGCTTATTTGCGAGATTGCTATCTAATTGCTTTTGCAGATGAAGAAGTTGCTGTTGCTTCACTTCATTACATCCTGGTAACAGTTCAATGCTAAACATATTCCCACTGTGCCTGCTGAGCTTCAGCAAACTGTGCTGAAGATTTCCTTACAGGTAATAAAAATCATTTGAAAATAATTTTTAGGCCATAGAATAGCTTTATGTATAATCAGCTAACAAATGAGTCACCCTTTCTCTCTCTTCCCACAGAAAACATTAACACAATTACACAGCTAATTTATGACATCCCCACAAAACATGACACTGAAACTGATGACACAGGCTGCTGTGGTGAGTACTTCTGTTTCTACCTCCACCAGGTTACACCACCTTGGAGACAGGAGTTTTCTATGATTTTTAATAAGATTTGTGTATTCTGCTTATTTTAAATTTCTATTTATTTTTGCAGCAATAAAATGGGGTTTGTATCTTTACAGTCAGTTTGAGTTCACAGCAGTATTTCAAGTGAAAATTGTGTCTTCTCAGAGGAAGACTTGTTCATGCAAAAACACAGGCAATATTTTATATACTTCTTTAATTTCTTCAAGAATCGTCTTGGACGCCTATCTATTTTACATTATGATAGTGAATATTTTGACTGGATATGAGATACATTTCAGTTACCATTGAGACTAGTTCTTAACTGATTTCAAAGCATTTCTTGAGAATAATATCATTACAGGGCTGCAAGTGGCTGATCTTTTACTTCATACTTTTATAAGCATATGACTGCAGTGTGTTCAGCTGAGGATCACCTTCATTTATTAACTTCTGCAAGAAACCAGAATAAAGAAGCTAATCAAGGCATTCGATTTTCACCACAGTTTGATCCACTCTGGCTCACTGATTTAGCTTAGGTAGGTATTCCCAGACACCTACCTTCTACACAGCCCAACAGTGAAGGGTTCCATGAAGATCTTGTATTTTCTGCCAGGGAATCCTTTCAGAAGACTCAGTTTTCAGAAAATGCCTGCAGAATTTGTGTATCCTGGCTGGTATAACAAAGTTATGGGGAGTAGGTTAGATCAGGCTCAATAAACAAATTTCCTTTTCTAACTGTTCATCAATGAAAGAAGCAGATAGGTAGATAAAATCTGCAATGGTTTTCCCATGTCATCAAAATTAATCAGAAAATACAGAGAAATAGTCTGGTCTGGTTCTTTATTAAAAAGGCAAACTCAAAACGGGATTCATTTCAGGTTGCCATGCCTTCGCTCATCTGATAACACATCGAATCCACATTTTGAAGGTGGCATGCGAGTTGGTTTTGTTGACAATTACATAGGATACTTCATTTCGGTTGTTTCAGGATCAATGCTAATGATAAGAAACCTGTGTGCTCCATTTACTAAGGAATAATAAAACAAATGCTAACTCTAATTACATTGGAGGCAAGAAAGAGACAATGTCTGTTGGCGCCTTACCTTCTTTATCATTGTAATACCACAGCAAACAAGACAGAAATCCCTACAGCCGTACATAGCCTTCCTAATGCCTTTTCTGTACTGTAATGTCAGTTTGGGGAAGATTTTATTTTCCGGTTTTTATGGAAAAGTATCCAACACAGTATTGCTGCTCTCATAGAGTTAGAAATTAGAGCTGGATATTACTGTGAGCGATTATTGAGTCTGTGCCCTTCCTCCAACTCAAAGGAGGATCTTCCAAGCAAGCCCTGAAGCAGATTTTCTAGCTTGTCCTAAAGCTTACCCACAAGAAAGAGGTCTCCCATATCTTTTCCTTCAAGAGTCTGTTTATAAAGAGATTTACCTCATGTCAGGACTCAAAGATTCAAACAGAGGATTAACTGGAGTGCTTCTGTCAGACTGAATCATTTTCTAACTTATAAAACCAGATAGTATTTGATTTAACTAGTTTAAAATCTTTGATTTTTATAATTGATAACCCTTAGAATTTAGGGTTGTTGGTGGTGGGTATATAAGTTTTATATATTTAATAAGATACTTATTTTTATATATTCACATATGTAGACAAATACATATTCATTTAATATAAGTGTATTTACAGGTATGTATAATCTAACTTACTTAGATGTAATCTCCAATGCCTTTCTAATGTCACTATCCCTGTAAACACCTACAGATTTCTCACCAACCAAATTTAGGACTGAGAGAGCAGTGGCATTCCCATTGACACTCAGACTGAGAAAGTATTTCACTAATGAATTAAATTTTACCTCTGATATTCAAAAATATGTTCTTCCACTTCTTTTTTTTTCTTACTTTTCTTTCAGGAAGTTTTCGGAGACCCTCCATCTTGACTGGGAATCTACAATGTGATCTCTGTGTCTCAGGAAGCTCACAGCTTATGAGCTCATAGCTCCTAGTTTGTAAGAAAAACACTAACTCTGGTTTTGTTTGATGTGTTTTCAGGGTCACAAAGTTCTACCTATTCACTATTTTTGCAAGTTATATGTTTTTATATACTGCTTTTTTTCCCATTGGAAAGATTAAACTTCTAGTGGTAACCCTTTGGAGCATCTAGCTCAGGAGAGTAAAAGAAAAGAAAGTTTGATTCATTGAGGATGCCAGCAAGTTTCTGTGAAACTTAGCTCTGTCCATCTGATGCCTTTTAAAGCATCAACCATATGTGGGAAAATAATGAATCTTTATAACTTCCTTTACCTTTCAAAACAAAAAGGTAATATATGTATTTGAAACACTGTTTGTGGTTTTTAGACTTCTATTTCATTTCAAAATACATTGCTTTATACAACAGGATGGATGCTGATAAGTAATACAGTAATATACCCTTCATGGTTCTATAATATCATGATTAAATATTAAAGCATTAGAAAAACTTATCTGGACAACAGGACTAACCTTTGAAACAAAAGCCCTATAAGATCAGTAAGAATTCATGTAACCATACGTAAAATTATGACCATGCAGCAAGTAAAGCCCAGCTGTAGTCAGTGACATAATGTCGCATGTGTATTCCCCCATCCAGCCACATCTGTCCTCTATGAAGCGTGCTGCAGTTTGTACCTAATCTGTCACTGGCTGGCTGAGGCTTGGCCAGTTATGGGACAAAGTCTCTCTCCAGTTAGCCCCTTCCCCATTCTACAAAATCCACACAATTCAGTATACTCTGTTATCCCTTTCCTCCACCTGGCTAGAGGCAGGGCGCCTCTAATGCCACAGCTCATCCCAGGCAGCAGGTGAAAAAGGCATGTGTTTCCTTTCTGCACACCATTCTTAAAGAAACACCGTACCCACCAAAAGCTCCACAGCCAGTGAGATGTGAGAGGTTATCTATGGTGACTGGAGGTTAGTGTAAACCCTGATGAGGTGCCCAGCAGCAAGCCCATACTGCGCAAGTTTGTGAAGAGATGCGCCAAAGTGCAGGGGAGGAATACTCTTATTGGTTTGTTTGATACATCCATCACAAGCTAACCAGCCCTGTTTATCTGGTTTAAGGACTCTGACAGTGCAGGGTGAACGGTTGGACTCAATGGTCTTAAAGGTCTCTTCCAACCAGATGATTCTGTGGTTCTGTGATTCTGGATCTTAAACCAGGACATAACCACATCTGCACTTTGGATTACCCACGGCCCCCCAGTCCAGATTTGCCAGCAGCCTGCTGGCTCTCACCAGCACAGAAATTATTCAAGAGAAGCCACAAGGAAACACAGCTGACTAAGCCCTAGCCTGCTGCTGAACAGGGGATTTCTCCACATAAAGCAGTCAGGAAGTGCTGCTAGGGCAGGAAGAGGTCAGTAAAGGTTAAAAGAATTTTCATAATGTAGACAGGCAGATGCAGTGTTATGTCTGGCTCCCATTTTGGCTGAAAATGTGCGGCAGATGGAATGAAGAGGGGTGAAGAGGGATAAAGAAGGGTTAATGAGCAAGCAGGAGAGTGCCAGTAGATTGTGTGTGACCATTAAGAGCCTGGTGCAGGGGAACCAGCCCAGGCTGCAGCACAGTACTCTGCTGCTGTGGAAAGGCTGGGAACACTGGAAGCCTGAGGGTCCACAGACAGATCCAGAAATCTGAGAAGCAGGTTTTGGTTTGGCACCCAGCTTTATCAGATAGTCATAATAACTCAGACTTATAAAGGGTAATGTCTTTTGGCACATTAAGCTATATGCAGCCAGTAATGAGAAAGAATGTCTATATTAGAATTTGAGATGGGTGATCAAATGTCTACAGCATAGACTGAAATATCAAGCCTGAAGAAGTGGCAATCAAGGCAGTAAAGATGGCAATCTAGAAAATCTTGTGTGGTACAAAATTGAACAGGAGCAACAGTTGACTGTCACACAGTATTCTAAAAGTATGTGGCATCAATTATAATTATCTGGAATTATGTTCAAAATTAATAGAAGTTTAAGCCTATCCCTAGAAAAATGCTATAACATAATGGATGCTGAGAGGTTACGTGGGTTTAAGGACTCCATGTAGAAGCTCACAGAAAAAAACTCCGTTGAGGACTTTCAGAAAACCAAACAGTATATTTAGGTGAGGAAGACCCTGAACTGCAAACAGACCCTGGAAGAGTTTACTGGACTTAGCACTATCTATCTGCTCTATTCTTTTACATTTCCTTAAGCACCTGCCATTGGACAATGTCGAAAACTGAATACTGGAGATCAACTTCTAATCTGATGCTGTACAGTTTGGTATCTGTATGTTCTTAGCTACACTGCAAGGAAAGTGGGAAGCAACTAGTTTAGTGTTCAGTTGACATTTCCACCTTTCTGCAATGACACCTGGCACCTACTCAGAAGACCAAAAAGATTTTCCAACATAACCAAATGTGAAGAAAGTAATTTCCAATCCCCTTCCTGTCAATCCAATCCTCTGACCAAATTCTGGATCACAGTCTCAGCATTTGGCCTATTTAGGTGAAGAGCTTCCTCTCTGCTTTATCGGTTTGTTCAACCAGGATCACCACAACTCTTCAGAAACTGCTGTATAGACAGAAAATGCCCAACACTTTAGCATCAAGGTGGCTCCACTGCTGAATCCATAGAAAGAATAAAGAACACTCTTGAAATTTATCCACAGGCCAGGTTACCATAGCCAGCTATGCTTCTGCCAACACATAAAGAACCAGAAATGATCCAAAACCTGCAAGAAGGTTGTCCTTGACGGTACAGCCAGGCTAGCCTTTACATCTGTAACTCACATCAAGGAGACTCTGGAAAGAATGAATTGTTCTGGAAGAAGCTGTTTAAATCGTGTTTTAAATTATTTTTGTGGGAAGGGAAGTCTTGAGTCTATTAACAAATGGCTTGCAAACTGACCCTGTATTCTATTTATGTATTAGCTGAATAGTTTAATGCATTTCAGCTTTTTGTGAATTGTTCCAAAACAGTCTGTCAATGGTTACATGAGTCACAGGTCACTGCTTCTGAGAGCTGATTGGATGACTGAAGCTTTTAGTAAGGAGACAAAATGTGAAAAACAGCACCCAGAGAATAAAACACTTAAAAAGGTCTGTGCCAAAAGATTAATCAATTATGGTGAAATGCTTTAGTTTGGAAAGTCTTTAATGCTGATTGAGCACTCAAAACACATGACCTGCAAATAACAGTTAGCTGGATTCACCACTTTAGATTGGACTGTTTCATACTCTACAGCAACACCTATTTTATGTGACTTGTTTACAAAAATAAAGCATGTTTCTTACAAAACAAAGTTTTCACTTATTCTAAGCTGTTAATTGCAGAAAGTAAATGCACAATCTTGACTGCAGTTGGTGTGAGTTGTTTCTCCTTACTTCTCATCCAATGAAGAAAGGTTGCACAAGCAGCCTAAGTTTAAGAAACACGAAAGTCCTGATCCAGAACCACACTCCCCTAACTACTGGTGTACGAGTGTTGACAGTGCATCACCCCTGCCCTAGGCCACATTTGTTGTCATGCCTTGGATTTCCCTCTAATGAGCCCCAGAGGTACTCACACACCACACAACAGGGCTCAATGCAGGAATCTCCCTCCTGGGGCCTGCTTTATGAAACCAAAGCAAATCAAACTACTCCTTTTCACCCCTACAGGTACAAAACAGCTCCTCAGGAGCTCCAGCTTCTTTGTGTTACCACATCCAGCTTGTAGATGCCTGTTTTTTCTGCATCCCTGACTGCTTAGGTTCTTCCTCTCTTTGATTAAAGGGATTCAGCTTTGCAATGTTTTGAGGGCCTGTTCTCCAGAGCAGTTCTGCTGTCAGTGCAGACAGTGAGTCTCCTAGATCATCTGCAAGCCCTGCCACAGGCTGCCCTTGGAATCACAGCCACCACAAACACATCCACTTAGCATCTGCGATGGCCATAGTTTGCCCCCAAAATGCCCCCAAGAGCTGTGTGCCCACATGAGAATTTTGTAGCCACACTCCCAAGCCATTCTTCCTGACAGGCCTATTGACCCTATTTCTTGAGCATCCTACTTCAGATGTATTCTGTCCTTTTGCCAGGCCTTCAGCCTGCAGGTATGTGATTGCTATGAGCTCTTTCCTCTTGTATACCAAGAGGACACTTTTCCAACAGCTCTCCCCACCTGGCAGCAGGATGCAGTCACTCAGTAATTATTTAGGCTGACTACTACAATGACTACTACAATGACTACTACAACTACAATATCTAATTTATCTAATTGCCAAAGTCAGATGAGATTAAACCCTTCCCAGACTAAACTCTTGAGTAAAACTGTGTTTCCTGAAGGCGAAAGCAAGCACAGAGGGTATAGAGCCTGAGGGCCCATGGATTTGTTCAGCATCACCAAAGCAATCATTCATAAATCATCATCTTAAAAACAGCAATGGGTTTTAAATCCTCATTCAAATGCTAAATATTCAGTTCTTTGGCTTAAATATTCAGTTCTTTGGCTCCTGAGCCATTAAAAAGCCTATCTTTTAACATTTCCTTCACAATATTTGAGGACCTATAAACTCCTTGGGTTTTAGTTTCAGTTTAAAGTAGCCGTATTCTCATTAAACTCTCCCTGGGATTTTTAATAAAAACACCAAGTATGGCAACTGCAATCAGTCTTCAGAAGCAGTTACTCTGCCTTTCAGTGGCATTTAACTTTCACATAAATCACGGTATTTGAACTGATTCTTTGACTCACTATTAGTGATTCCGGAACAAAAGAACATAAGCGTAGTTGAAATTTAGGCCAAATCTGCCAGAGACTGACGGAAATGTTTGTGAGATCACTTGTACTCCAAGTGATCCTACTACTGTGAGGATCCCTGGGGTAGGCAGTGGGAAGGATGCTTGCAAGTGCAGTAAGAAACGAAGTCAGTTATACTGACTATCAGATTTATCACTTTAGTTACAACAATACCTAGGTTAAATAGGGTTTTTTAAAACAGCTAGTTGATCTTTAGTACCTGTATTATAGGGACCTGAATTTGAAACACAGGGCAAGTGGTCAGCACTTCCTGGGAAAAGGCTATTTTTTTTAAAAGAGCAGGAGGAAACAATTCCATTAGCCATTCAGGTCACTCATCTTGCACAGATCCTGGTCTGATTCCTGCCAGTTGTGTATCATACCTTGGGGACAAACATGTACTTTTGATGTGGAAAAAAAACCAAACCAACAAACCACTGAGAAAGACTCTCCTACAATCTCTTCCCATGCCATTTCACGCTGAAAGACATCATATTGTATTACATTATCTGGGACGTGAAGGGAGAAAATGCTGTATGATATTTTGAGAATATCCTGCAGTTCTATAAAACACACGCACCAAAGTGATTTTAACTTTTAAAGGGCCTTTTATTTAGGACCTTTAAGAGACCTAATGTCTGATTGAAGGAGCAAGCTACTCAGCCTCTCAAATTGTCGATATCTAATTAGACAGCAGCTGTCCACATGCATTAGACAGAGGGAATATTTGGATCTCCATTTGCCCCAAAAGCATCTGCTAGATGCAAGAGCTGAAAGTAGCTCTCTTCAGACCATGAGCTACCAGCAGACTAAACAGACAAAACTTCAGAGTAACTTATTTGAAGGAATTCTGTATAGCTGCTCCATTAGAATAGTTTGCCAGCTGTTTTGCATTGCCACACGAAGATAAGGCAGCTGCAGCTAACATCCGTACAGATGCAGTACCCTGGTGAAGACTGGGAGTTCTTCGCTGATAGTTTGTTTCTGAGAATGAATGGTGACAGGACAAAGTGGATGATGAGACAGCTAAAGGTAGGGTGTATGGTCAAACACCACATCTAGCAAATCTCTTGGTTATAAAAGTTAAGCCAACCATTCAAACCACTTCTTTTTACACGAACTTGCACCTATTCCTCTTTGAGCGTATCAGCACACGGACTTATTTAATGCGCTAACACATAGGCTCTCTTGCTAGGTCATATTACCATAGTCAAAGTCTTATGGTGCCAGGCACAGTAAGCATGTCTAAGGAGAATATCACAGGGAAATTATACTACTTGGAGGATTCCTAGATCAAATATACCACAGCTCAGTGCTCCTTGGGATTGATGAGGCACAGACAAAAAGAATTGATGATCCTTACACTGGAATATTTTCCTTCAGAAATCCTCCAAGGCTGTGAAGAAACCTGCTTTGGGCTACCAAAATAGCTGTACAACAATTCACATCACTGTCTACTTCTCATTTTGCTTTATATTTAACTAGGAGAAATGTGTGGCTTAGTTGAGCCACCTTTGTAGAAAAGCTCAGAAATTTCCATGTTTTCTTCTTAAATCCATCTTCCTACTTGGACCTTTGTACTCATTTTTATTAAGGTCTTTGTTTTATTTCTGAGTCAAGAAATCTTATCCCTGAAGGTAGATTGCATAATTGTGAAATCACAGAGACCAGAGAAACAATCCTGCACGTACTTCCCAGGATATAACCAAATGGAAACTGGAAAAAAAAGTTCTCCCAAGGTCTGTGCCTCACGGACAGTTACAGCCTTCAATGTTCTGTCTGCTTCTGTCTTGTACATAAACCATAAGACACATGGCCTCTTTGCATCATTACTTTGCGGCTCCTTTTGTTGCTCCATCATTGACACCAGATCTTGAACCGCAGCCTGGAAGTAAAAACATTCACAGTTGCTGAAAAAAATGATCATGGTCCTGCTTTTCTCAGGTTCGTAATTTGTTTTTCATTCTTCAACCTGTTCAAAATTACCAAAATGTAAAAACTTATCTGCCATGACCCGGGGGGAGCAGGATCAGCTTAACAGTGACAAGGAGTTGAGTATCTCTTTTCACATAGATTTCATCTTTTGTATAGAGTAATCTAGTCTAACAAATACAGAGAGGGGAGAGGGCACGTCTTCTACCCACCTAAAAAGATGATTACATCCTACTCAGTCACATTCCTCCCCCTCAAGGAATTTTATTCAATCTGACATTTTCCACATGCAGAAAGCAGCTGGATGATTCTGCCCAGACATTTTTGTTCTGAGTCTCTTGGTGGTGAATACTCAGGGAGAAGTAAGAAGGCTCAGGCAGTGCAGGTCAGGTCAGGTGAGTCACTAGAAATAAGTCTATAGGTAAGAAGAGGCTCTTCTGGACCCAAACCCTGCAGAAGCAGAACAGGCTGAGGCCTTGATGGCATTCTTCACTGCAGTGCCCTTCTGCTATGCCTTGTGCTGAGGAGGGACCTGAGGGCTGGTCAGCACAATGGGTGGCAGCCACCTTGGCAGGAGGTGCATTGTGAGAATTACTCTGGCTGCTATGCAAAAATCCCTGAGACATAAACACCTTTCTCGCTGCAGCACAGCAGTTTTTCCAGGGGAAAAAAAAAAAAAAGCTACATAACATGACATTTCTTTTACTCTAGCTTCGGACTGGAATTACTTCTAGTTCATGTTTCTCTATGCTTCTATTGGCCTTTGGCCATTTACTCCACAGTCAAAGTTGTAAAGATGGCTATAAATACTACTAACAGAGAATAATTTGGTTTCCCATGCCAGAAGCCAGAGTCTGCCCCTGAGGCACCTTAGCTAAGGCAAAAAACCCTGCTCCCTTCCCACAGTGGGCTGATCAATTTCAAAACCTTCCCAAACGTAAGGAGGGGGTGCTCTTTGATACATGCCATCTATTTGCCACAGCTATCTGTCTTATAACAAAGTAAACACAAGAACATGTCAAGATGTCCTGCTTTCTCTGGTTAGCATTATTCACAGTAGATACAGTGTTTTCATGAAGGGGTGAAAAGACTTTAAAGCAAAAGGTAAAGTCTAATTGAGGAAGGTTGAACGGTTACTTAGATATATATCAGTTTAAAGCTTTTGATATAACATTGTGATGTCAGCTTGGGTTAAACCTTTAAGATGGAGACTGGATATAATACGGGTAGTCCATCACAGGGAATGGGGTTTCCAGAGATCTATAAGGTTAATGTAAATTATCCTGGAGATTAGCCCTGAGACAGCGAATGGTTCCATAAACATCACCACTGCTGTCCCAAGCAGCCATGTGATACCTTCAAACCATGGCTAGAGTTTTTAAGGAGACTAATACTGAGCTCAGCAGTGAAGACAGGACATAATTTTACAGGTGAGGCTGTCTCTCTCGGGGTTGGTTATGGGGCTGGGCTAGCAGTGGAACAGGAGCATACAAGTTACAGGTCAAGCTCTTCAAAGACTGCCAGCTCAAGAAAATCTACTCTGCAAATGTAAAGCTCTTCACCATGAAGCATCAAGCAATTTACTCTGTTTTAGAAGAGAAATAAGTTGTAACCCTGTTTCTTGTATTTCTGTGTACCATCTTTGACTTACTCTAGTCATCATTCAACCACTTTGTAAGAGGTAGGTAGCATCAGTAACATGGAAAATTTCCCAGAAAGCTTTACAGTACTTACTCTGCAAGTCAAAAAGAAAGATGCTCTTTGACATCAGAAAGTGCAGTGTATTATATGTGGAGGCTTGCTACACAGATTTAATTCAGGGAGGCTTTTTTAAAATTTAACTTCTTATGCTGATACTGAACATACATACCTGAAAAATGACTATCATGTCTGTACATAACATCCATGTATGTCATTGCCCCCCACGCATATGCCCACAGTTCTATACACTCACCTGATATGTATAGTTTTCTTAGTACAATACAAACAGAATTTTCACTTCTTGTCCCTAACTTGTTTTATAAATTACATAAGGAAAACCTGCATAGATGTCAGTTCCTGTTGTGCAAACATTTGCCTTGGTGCAATTTTAAAAGTATGCAGTGGATTTCCATTGTTAAAAAGCAGATTTAAACAGAGCTGTGGACACAGGCCTGTTATAAATCAGAACTCAAAATATGCAGGGGGTTAAATGACAAGGACAACATGAAATGATACAGTGAATACAGCTAAATGTTAATTAAACATTCAATTAATACCAGATCACTAGTTACTTTCAAAATCATGTTTTGTAGGAGTAGGAGAAATTACACAGAGTGAGAATTGAAACAAAAGTAATGTGTAATTATTGAAGGATTCTGAAGCCAGGGACCAGTGCAGATGCTCTGACTATTTTTATTTAATTGCATTTTTAAAGTTGTAGAAGAGGAATAATAATTAATTGAAATTCAGGTAATATTAAATATAAGAAGATTAAAAACTTCTATTAAGCCACTTATTTCAAGTGCCTAGAACTACAGAACAATAGAGGAACACATAACAAAAGCAGTTTTCTGTTTCGTAAATCTCATCTAACTTTCTTGTTCAATGGGCAAATCAAGGAGAAGGAAAGTCTGTTTCTTGGGGATCTATGGGGACAGCATCTATGAGGATATGCTGTCTTAACATTGCCCCTTCTGAAATAATTTTTCAAGAACATTTCACACTACTGACACTCTGAGTGTAAGAAAGAAGAAGGAAGGAGACACTCAGAACCATTCAGGCATGCTGCACCTGCACCTTTTTGCCTTCTTACTACTCAAAACTAATCGTCAGCTGAAATGTGCAGGTTTCGTTTCTAGCATCTGTTGAGAATTTAATTAATTAAACACCACCAAAAACAAAAAAAGGCAATTGGTCACATTTTCAGCTTAATTTTCCACATCCAAAAAATATGGACAGGTTGGACAAGCTTCAAGTAAATAACCAAACAGTTCAAAGCAGAGCCTGACCAAATCAAACCAAGAGCCTGAATTTCAAAGTTCCTGCACTTCAGTGACACTTGGTTCCAGATCCAAAAATCTCTGTTCACCCCATTTATACAAAGGGATGAATGAAAATCATGTCCAAAACACCCCTCTTTCCTTCTTCCTCCTTGAGGTCTGATGATTGAACCTGAAACTAAGTCTGAACACTGCTTCTTGTATCATTCTCCAGTAGGGTGGCTGATCACATTTGAACCTAAACACAGATCTTTTGAGGCTTTGACAGAAAAAAACCCCAAAGGTTTGCACAAATACTGTTCACTTGGCTACGATCTCATGAGACAGCATAATTGTGTCTGCTTCGAAGACCAAAATATTTTAGATGGTAATATAAGCTACTTTATTAGTGATTATGGTGTTTAGCCACTTGTAGGCTCAGTTTAGCCACTTGTAGGCTCAGTTTAGCCACTTGTAGGCTCAGTTTTTCAAAAATAACCAGTAAATTTGAATTCTCAGTTTGAGACAGCGTATGCTTAATTTTCAAAAAATGCTGAATATCTTAATTTTGCAAATTGGAATATTCAGAATTACTGGTCTTTTTTTTTTTTTTAGCTTAAAAGGGTCAGGTAACAATTTCCAGAAATTTGAAAATGTTCCCACACTAGTAATTTTTTCTG
>NW_010419331.1:15078-15623 GCF_000710305.1 Buceros rhinoceros silvestris
TAGCTTAAAAGTGTCAGGTAACAATTTCCAGAAATATGAAAATGTTGCCACACTAGTAATTATTTCTGTAAATAACAGACACACAGTCTGTTGTTATTTTTTCAATATCGGCATTTTTGTAAATTATGTCTATACATTCCTTAAAAAAACCCCAGCCTTTGTGGCATCGATTTTCAGATTTGGTCTGATAACTGAGCAGGTGTATTAGCTGCTAAAGGATAAAATACATTCTTTAAAAAACCAAAAAAATCAGCTGATGGCCTAGCTCCAGACTCAAGCAAGGTGCATACGGAAACTGGCTGTAGTAAAAACTCAACAGGAAAACACAGGCAGATGCCACGGCTATTACCAGCGGGGTCGTCTGAAGAAGCACTGGCCAAAAGCCCTGCAGTGGAGGCTGCGCGGGTCCCCTCGGCGCGCAGCCAGCCGCGCACCCCGCTGTCCTCAGGCTGGCACCGGGCAGGCCCCGGTGGCGCAGTGGTTTCCGTGGCGCGACAGCGGCACCTGCCGGAGAACCTGGCCTACGCCGGATCGGACTGGCCGGA
>NW_010419331.1:15788-22333 GCF_000710305.1 Buceros rhinoceros silvestris
TAGTATGCCTCTGTGGCTTGGTATAGTTCTGTGTTGGCTCAGGGCGTAAATAAAGTAAACGGTATGCGTGGGGTAAACAGAGGAGGGCATTTGGCCTCTGAGAAGGAAATATGTAAGACCAAATCAGCTGAGTCAGCAGAGAAATTAAGATAGTGCTGGCTGGTGAACTGAGGCTCCAACTAACAGAAAAGCATTTACAGACTGTGGAATCAGAAAATAAAGTAAATACCTGATTTTGCATGTTTTTGTCATTTATAATCTCTGTATAAATTACTGAGGAGCCACTTTGACTTCAGTGTTGGTCAATTTACAGTTTTCATCTTTCTTACTTTACTTCCTCTTGTTAAAATGTCTTTTCAGTCATCCAGGTGGTCCTTGCAGAAATATGCAGTGACAATAAAAGAACAAAACCTAAAAACTTCCCATATTTCTTCCATCATTGTCTTCCTACAAAAAGAATGCTGTGAAAAAAACTTTCCTGTGCTTGAACTGATGATCGGCTAACTTGGATGTCAGCAAATAAGACATCAGGAGGTATGTAGGATAGATAACACTTTGAGATATTTGGAGCTAATGGTCACTGTAGATTAATCAGAAAACAATACTGGGGCTCAACCACACATCTACGCACAGTGGTGTCCTGTTGCTGTATTAGTGGATTAGCTCCTTTGGCAGTAGTGAAATATAACTTTCTTCAGAAGATATTCATTTCAAGTGTGAGAATAAAAGGAACGAGGGACAGACTCAGTCTTTGATGTCACATATTGAAGATCTTGTCAGTTGTAAACAGCTAACAAAGAATTGGGCATCTTTTAACAGTAAATCATTGTAGCTTTCTCCGGGAATGACTGTAAGTAAAATTCTTCAGAAGAAAAAAAGTAGTTAATCTAGACATGATTTTTCAATTATTTTTACCTTTTCTTTTTACTTTTTCTGGTTGCATATTCTCAGATGTAAGTATTTGTGCTGGTTATAAATACATACATCTTCCCATCCATGGATGAACCCAATTGGGGTAATACTTTTGCAAGTTCATTGTAGCACAGGAAAACTGCAGTGTCATACCTGAAAAGCTTTAAAAATGGATTTGGCATGAAAACTAAATTTTTTGTGTCTGTGTGTCCTGGTTTAAGCACCAGTATAGGCCACAGTTTGCCTTCACCTGGAGGGGTATCCGATATACCTGGAATCGACTGCCCCAGGGGTGGAAGCACAGCCCAACCATCTGCCACAGACTGATCCATGCTGCACTGGAGAAAGGTGGAGCACCCGAACACCTGCAGTACATCGATGACATCATCGTGTGGGGTGACACTGAGAGGAGGTCTATGAGAAAGGTAGGCAGATAATCCACATTTTGGTGGAAGCTGGTGTTGCCATTGAGAGAAGTAAGGTCAAGGGACCTGCCCAAGAGATCCAGTTCTTGGGAGTTAAATGGCAAGATGGACTCTGCCACATTCCCATGGATGTGGTCAATAAAATCACAGGCATGTCTCCACTTACTAACAAGAAAGAGACTCAGGCTTTCTTAGAAGTCATAGGCTTCTGGAGGATGCACATTCCTGGGTATAGTCAGATTGTGAAACCTCTTTATGATGTGACCCGGAAGAAAAATTATTTTGCATGGGGCTCTGACCAGCAACAGGCCTTTGAGTTAATCAGAAGAGAGATGGCACATGCCATGGCCCTAGGATTGGTGCAAATAAGACCAGATATTAAAAACATTCTTTATACTGCCGCTGCAGATTGTGGTCCTATCTGGAGCCTGTGGCAGAAGGCACCAGGAGAAACCCATAGTTGTCCCCTAGGATTTTGGAGTCGGGGGTATAGAGGCTCAGAGGCCAATCATACTCCCGCTGAGCAGGAGATACTGGCTGCCTATGAGGGAGTCAGAGCTGCCTCAGAAGTAACTGGCACTGAAGCACCACTCCTCCTAGTCCCCCGACTGGCAGTCCTGGGCTGGATGTTAAAAGGAAAGATAGTATCTACCCACCACATCACTGACGGTACCTGGAGTAAGTGGACCATCCCAATTGTACAGAAGGCTAGGATAGGCAGCTCTGGTCACCCAGATATCGTGGAAGCTATCACAAACTGGCCAGACGGAGAAGACTTTGAGATGCCACCGAATGAAATAGTGTGTCGTACCGAAGAAGCACCCCCATATAAAGACCTCTCGGCTCAAAAGAAGCAACGTGCTTCACTGATGGATGGGATCCTGCCCTCTTGTAGGAAACCAGCGGAGATAGAAAGCCACCGTATGGAGTCCTACGCAATGAGTTGCAGAAGTGGCAGAGGGAGAAGGTGAATCGAGCCAATATGCAGAGGTCAAAGCCATCCAGCTGGCTTTGGACATTGCTGAAAGAGAGAAGTCGCCAAGACTGTACCTCTACACTCACTCCTGGATGGTGGCAAATGCCTTGTGGGGTTGGCTGAAGAGGTGCAAGAAAGACAATTTGCAGCGTAAGGGTAAGCCAATTTGGGCTGCCACTCTGTGGCAAGATATTGCTGCCTGGCTGGAAAGGCTGGCAGCAAAGGTGCAGCAGATAGGTGCCCATGTGCCAAAAAGCAGAGCCACAGAGGAACATAAAAACAACCACCACATGGACCAAGCAGCCAGAGTGTTCCAGGTAGATCTGGACTGGGAACACAAAGGTGAATTGTTCCTCACTCAGTGGGCCCATGACTCTTCCAGTCATCAGGGAAGAGAATGCAATCTCCCAATGGGCTTGTGACTGAGGGGTGGACTTAACCATGGATGCAATTGCTGAGGTCATTCCTGACTGTAAAATATGTGCTGCAATTAAACAGACCAAAAGGTCGAAGCCTTTGTGGGCGGCTGAGGGAAACCCAATTTGGGCCTGCCACTCTGTGGCAAGATATTGCTGCCTGGCTGGAAAGGCTGGCAGCAAAGGTGCAGCAGATAGGTGCCCATGTGCCAAAAAGCAGAGCCACAGAGGAACATAAAAACAACCACCACATGGACCAAGCAGCCAGAGTGTTCCAGGTAGATCTGGACTGGGAACACAAAGGTGAATTGTTCCTCACTCAGTGGGCCCATGACTCTTCCAGTCATCAGGGAAGAGAATGCAATCTCCCAATGGGCTTGTGACTGAGGGGTGGACTTAACCATGGATGCAATTGCTGAGGTCATTCCTGACTGTAAAATATGTGCTGCAATTAAACAGACCAAAAGGTCGAAGCCTTTGTGGTACAGAGGATGGTGGTCACAGTATCAGTATGGAGAAGCCTGGCAGATTGATTACATCACTCTCCCTCAAACTCGCCTGGGTAAGTGCCATGTTCTGACAATGGTTGAAGCAAGCACCAGATGACTGGAGACCTATTCCGTGCCTCATGCCACTGCCCACAATACCATTCTGGGCCTTGAAAGGCAGATTTTGTGGCAGCACGGGACACCACAGAGAACTAAGTCCAATAATGGGACTCACTTCAAAAACACTGTGGTGGCCAATTGAGTCAAAGATCATGGTATTGAATGGATCTACCGTATTCCGTACCATGCACCAGCCCCTCCAGAAAAATCAAACACTATAATGGCTTTGAAGACCACCCTTGAAGGCAATGGGTAGAGGAACTTCCATGAACTGGGATAAATATCTGGCAGAAGCCACCTGGCAAGTGACCACAAGGGGATCAATCAATCGAGCCAGCCCTGACCAGTCAGACCTTTTACATACTGCAGAGGGGGATGGAGTCCCCATGGTATGTGAAAATAATCTGCTGGGAAAAGCTGTTTGGGTTTTCTCTGCCGCAAACCCAGACACACCCACCCGTGGTGTTGTTTCCCACCCTTGAAGGCAATGGGTAGAGGAACTTCCATGAACTGGGATAAATATCTGGCAGAAGCCACCTGGCAAGTGACCACAAGGGGATCAATCAATCGAGCCAGCCCTGACCAGTCAGACCTTTTACATACTGCAGAGGGGGATGGAGTCCCCATGGTATGTGAAAATAATCTGCTGGGAAAAGCTGTTTGGGTTTTCTCTGCCGCAAACCCAGACACACCCACCCGTGGTGTTGTTTCGGCCCTGGACACACCTGGTGGGTGATGCAGGAAGATGGTAAAGTCCACTGTGTACCACAGGGGAATTTAACCCTGGCTGAAACAACCTGAACTAAAGGCCTGCATTATTAAATTCCTGTGTAATGTTAATGTATAGTGATGTGTGTGGTAAGGAATAAGGGGTGGAATATCCTGGTTTAAGATAAAAACAGTTTGGTTTGGTTTGTTTGATATAGAAGAAAGCCAGTTACAGTGTTCCTCCCCCCGACATGCCACTGCATCTTACTGGTTATGGAGATTCTCGGCAGGATGATGTCTTTTTAAGAAACTGTGTACAGTGAGAAAGAGAGAGAGAGAGAGAGACCACTCGTGCCTCCTGCCTTGCCGCTCAGAGCCACCTGCTTCTTTTGCCCCTGCTGGCATGTCGCTACAGCTGCTAGCATTGCTACAGTTACAGCTGTTGCCTGCCGTGAGGGTGGCTGCTCTGTGAAGGGCTGCAGTTGCTGCTGAGGGGACTGACCAGCAATCCCGCTTGCTGCTGCTCAAAGAAGGGGTCTTGGGTGCACCAATATCACTGGCTCCTGACGACTCCTATCTCCCCAAAGCCACCCACCTGCTGCCTGCCACAAATTCCTACACCACACTGCAATCATCTGCCATGACTGTTCGCTCCACCGTTGCTGCTGCTACCTGGCCTGGCAGGAGCTGGCCCTGGCTCCAAGTCCCTGACTGGTGGCCACATGCCTGGGAGTTTGCCTGTGGTTTAACCCTCACTACACCAGGTCCCTAAACCTTCTTAACTTGTTAATATCTCATTGTTTGCTGTTTGTATAATACTCAGTTTTGTCATTATTAAAATTGTTTTAGTTTCCAAAACTCAACTGAGGCCTTGCCCATTCTATCTTTTCCTTTTATCTCTCTCCTTAACCCTTTCCTCCAGAGGAGGGACTGATTGGAGAGAGAATTTGTCCCATGATTTGGCCCTGCCTCAGCAAAACCGGTGACACTGTGTTGTCTTCAGTTATTTCAGTTATGTAGTTGGTCTCATTGACTCTCCAGAGGAAAACCGGTCATTGGGTTCTGCTCTGCTAACAGTCACAGAGATGACTAAAATTATTACACACCCATTTGTATTTTTTACTTGAAATTTAGAGCTGGACCAGCCACTAGACAAATGAGAGATGCTCTCTCTTAACCCCTCTCCCTTCCCAAAGGCAAGAGAAAAGGAATAAGGGAGAGAGACTTCTGAATTGGGAAAAAAACCTAAAACTGCTTTAATGACAATAATAACAATAAAATGAAATATATACAAGTATACACAATACCAACAACGAACCCAAACCCCACCTCCATCTCCCATGGCAATTCCATCACTGTCACCACTGATGCTGTGGGCCAGGCACTGGGGAAGGCCCAGACTGGATGCAGGAGCTGGATTCTGGAACTGAATTCAGGAACATACAGACTGGGATTGAAGGCAGAGCAGACAGAGTCCTCCTTGGATGGAAGCCAATTGAAGAAGAGCAGTTGACCCTTGTGATCCCTCAGAATATGGCATATATGGAATGGAATACATTTTTGGTCAGTTGACCACCTGTCTTGTCGCAACTCTCTGCAGGTGCAGCCTCTAACTTATTGCACCTCCAATGTGGTACACGGGATTTAGCAGTGACCTTGTTCTCCACAAGGGTAAGTTATGAGCAAGAACCTTTCTGCACACTAATCCCTGGTAGTAACTGTAAACATCAAGCATTGTCACTTCTGGAAGCAGACACTGTCTGCAAAAATATGCTGTTAACTTCAGAAAGTGCCGTCACTGAGAAGAGACTAAGTTGAAAAGTAAAATCACTGAACAGAATGAGTTCTGTTTTAACTCCCAGTTTTGCCATAAAAAGAAGCAAGGTCAAGGGACCTGCATAAGAGATCCAGTTTGGGGGAATTAAATGGCAAGATGGGTGTCCCCAAATTCCATTGGAAGTGATTAATAAAATAACAGCTATGTCCCCCCCAACTAATAAAAAGGAAACATAGGCCTTCTCAAGTGTTGTGGATTTCTGGAGGATGCATAATCCAGGTTAGAGTCAGATTGTAAAACCTCTCTGTGAAGTGACTAGGAAGAAAAACAATTTTAATTGGGGTTCTGAACAAAAACAAGTCTTTGAACAAATCAAATGAGAGATTGTACATGCAGTAGCCCTTGGGCCAGTCTGAATAGTACAGGATATTAAAAATATGCTCTATAATACAGCTGGGGTAAATGATCTGGCAGAAAGCACCAGGGGAGATTCAAGGTTGCCCTCTAGGATTTTGGAGTCAAGGATACAAAGGCTCCAAGACCAACTATACTTCAACTGAAAAATAAATACTAGCAGCATATCAAGGAGTTAGAGCTGCTTCAGAAGTGACCGGTACTGAAGCACAGCTCCTACTGGCACCACAATTACCAGTACTAGGGTGGACCTTTGTGACGGTTTGAAAATGGCGCCGGACAGGGGCTGAGCTTTTGTTCTTCCCTTCT
>NW_010419331.1:22564-25514 GCF_000710305.1 Buceros rhinoceros silvestris
CCGTGGAGCAATACAAAGACTCTTTCTGCAGAGCAGGTAGACCTTTCCGCTTTGCTGATTACTGGCAGGGGTGGTTTTGGACCGAGTTCAAACCGGCAAGGGGTAAAACCAACTGTAGGCCCCCAGATCCTGCATGGAGGGGACAGATACAGATGGCAAAGGAGAATGGGAACTGGTTCCAGATAGGGAGAGCAAGAAGCCATGGAATTTTGCCCTCAGTAAACTCCAGTCTCCTCCCAGCTTCCCCAGAGGAAGAAGGACTATATTACCCATGGGTGCTTGACCAGGAGAAGTTTTCTTGGACTGAAAACTTTGTGAGGTGATGGACAAAGACTCCTTTCCTCCCTCCCCTCCCTCCCTGCCTCCCCCCCACCCCGGTGGTGCGACCGTGTGGCGGGTTCTTTGTTAGTAAGCAGGAGATGTGAGTCGAAATGGGAGACTGTATTATATTTGTATATGCCTATTGATTTATTCATCAATCTCTCCATCTATCTCTCTTTTCCAGTCCTGTTTAACTTTAAATTATTGATTTTATGGGTTTTTCACTATTAAAACTCTTCTGTTCTCACCCCCTTTACATTACACCTGTGTTTGTTTTTCCTTTGCCTAAACAAAGCCTTGAATTCAAGCCATAACGAACTGCTAAGCTCCATTCTGCATAGGTTTTGGTGGGTTTACATTCCATCCAAAACTCTGTTGTCACGAAACCCTTTTGGTTTTAAAGCCACGTAGTTTCAACTCATGACAACCTTCAAGGGTAAGTTTCCTTCCACTCACACCACCGATGCAACATGGAGTAAATGGGTTGCATTAATCATACAGAGAGCTAGAACAGGAAATCCTTATCACCTGGAAAGCTTAGAATTGATCATGGATTGGCCACAAAGTAAAGACTTCAGAATGCCACCAGAAGAGCTAGTGATACGTGCTGAAGAACCCCCACCATAGAATCGATTATCAGATAACGATAAGCTATATGTTCTATTTACTTATGTATCTTGCTGTCTTGAAGATAATCTTTGGAAGCAGAAAGCTGCTGTATGGAGTCCCACACAACGATCCCATATATCATGCACAGTGCACCCTATTGCCATCAAATCATAAAGGGACAGAATGTTACTATTTCTGGGGTTCTGGAGTTACTGGAGGGTCTCAGGAACTTATTGTATTGGAGGCTGAAGTGAGCCTAACTGGGAATAAGTGGGAAAAACACACTATAGTGACCGGTCCATGATGCCCCATGCATCCTTGGCATAGACTTCATCAGGAATATGACATTTACCTTTTTTGGCACTTCAAGCGTTGCTGATATTGGACTGTCAGTTTATGTTAAATAAATGCCCAATTTAAAGTGAGATTAATATTTTTGCTATTAGAGTAGTTGACAGAATTGCAAATGAAGCGACAAACTTAGGCATGTAAGTCCTTCTTCAGATACGAAAAGGAATTTTTGTTTCTCGTTTTTCATCTTGATAACATGAAGAGACATATCAAGTTATTGCCCCTCTCAACATACCTGGCCTCACTGACATCCTTAGTCTATCATGCTATGGATTAAGCATAGTCCAGTTCTACCACCTGTTCAGTGCCTGGAGGGTGCACTGTGACACTGGTGGGTGTCTTTCCTTTTGTTTCTTTGCTGGAGAATAGCTTTGGGATACTGATCACAGAGAAGTTTAGTAGAAAAGTAATAGAGGAACAGAGCAATAAAGTGATATTTGCCATATTTGCAAGAGAGAGAGGTTTTCCATAAATCCTTCCTCCTTTCCTCCTTGCAGCACTGCTTCTCTTCCCCAGTAAATTTCCCTGCTCCCTTGGACTCCTTTCAGTCATTTTAAGCCAACAGCCCTTTTTATGACAGCCCTTTTCTGTGTGGCAGCACTTGCAGTGACAGCAGATGACATGTCTGGGATATACTTATTCCTATTTGACATGTTCCTCTTACCTCCCTCTCACTGATCCTGCTGGATAACCTCAGATGCTCTTGTAAGGCAGCAACCAGAATTGTCCTCAATCTATTCATTCCAAATTTCTTTCTCCAACCCAACTCATTTTGCTGAGAAACAGCAACACCATGGCAGTGGTCACAACCTCTCTGTCCACTGCTCCACACAGGGCACCCTCCAAGCTGCAGTCATGAAGCCAGGTCATGCCAAAGAGAATGCCATCTGGATCGGGTGTAAGGTTAGGAAGATGCATAACATTTCATAAGATAAAAGCCTAGGGATGAATTAAAAAAAAAAAAATCCAACAAAACAACAAACCAGAAAGTGGGCAATTGTTATTTGAGCTATACTACAAGCGGAAAACAAAGAAGCCTAAATAATAACCGGTGACATGCTGAATGCAGTTTTTAAATTAACAGGATGGTGCAAGCCCCCACTATCAATACTATCTTTCCATCTCTATTCCACACACGCATATATGCACATGTGCATACTAGCATGTGAAATCTTAGCTGGTTTACAACTATGGCCTCTGTAGAGAAGGATATTCCCTAAAAAAGCTCACGGTCTGGTGCTCTCTGTTTTTGAAAGAGTACAGGCTCCACAACGCTGTGTTATAAGAGAAAGTCACCTTACCCTAGAATAACATTATGAACTTGATACCCCATCCAGAAATAAGACCGCAGTGAAATGAGGTGATGTGTTATTTATGTGAAAGAATATTTGTACTAGATACATGATTTTTTATTATTACTTTATAATCAGTTCTAATAGATTATTATTGAGCTAAAGTAAACCTCTTAAATGCTCGATTTGTGCCTGTGTGAATGAAAGAATGCAGAAAGGCCTCAGGACAGAATGAAGTTTATGAGATTGTAAGTGATCTCTCATTATAAAACTGGAAATGAAAATAAAGAGTTGGTCATGGCTCGCTCTACACACATGCGACAGTTTGAAAATGGCGCCAGATGGGGGCTGAGCTTTTGTTCTTCCCTCCTCCTTTC
>NW_010419331.1:25633-26374 GCF_000710305.1 Buceros rhinoceros silvestris
AAGAGTTCTCACGAGTTTTGGGAAGAGAAGCGATATTCAGACAAGCCTCCGCGAATAAGCACATAAAAAGGGGAGTTTGAGACACTCCCTTCAGGGCGAACCATGTCACTTTCGAATTTCCACCCCCGGGACTGAGAGAACTTTTCATCAGAGAGAGAAAAGAACATCCACAGTTACCTCAACACCCCTGGAGTGAAGCGGTTACCTCAACCACCTTCTGTGAGGCAGGTAGACCTTTCCGTTTTGCCGATTACTGGCAGGGGTGGCTTTGGACTGAGTTCAAACCAGCAAGGGGTAAAACAGGCTGTAAGCCCCCAGATCCTGCACAGAGGGAACAGATACTGATGGTGAAGGGGAACGTGAACTGGTTCCAGATGCTTGGCACAAAGCCTCCGCAGACGCGAGGAACCCACAGGCATTCCCTGAAGGTCCGGTCAGTATCCCACACTGCAGATGTGGAGAGCAAGAAGCCTCAGAATTTTGCCCTCAGTAAACTCGAGTCTCCTCCCAGCTACCCCAGAGGAAGAAGGACTACATTACCACACAGAGGTTTGCTCCAAGAGAAGATTTCTTGGACTGAAAATTTTGTGAGGTGATGAACAAAGACTCCTTTCCTCCCTCCCCACCCCCGGCGGTGCGACTGCGTGGCGGGGTCTTTGTTTGTAAGCAGGGGATGTGGGTCAAAATGGGAGACTGTATTACACTTGTATATGCCTGTTAAGGGTCGAGGGACCGATATAC